>NW_007731642.1:39661-45535 GCF_000696425.1 Galeopterus variegatus
GCGTCCAGCGGGGGGCGGACGGTGAGAGTCACTTCGGAGGGAGGGTATCGAAGGGGGGGCGGGGCAGGCCCTTGCCGTTGACGGACACGTACCACAGTCTCTCGGCGCCGGGGTGGCGGCGCGGCCCGGAGCCACCGGGCGCCGTGCGGTACAGCCGGGACGCGTAGGTGTTGTAGCCCAGCTCGTGGATCCGCTCCACGAACTCGCACTCAGCGTTGTAGCGCTCCTGCGGGGAGAAACGCCACCGGCGGTGGCCGGGGACAGCAGGCTGGCGTGGATGCCAGGGTGGCAGGGACCGCGCCCCCCTGCTGCCGCCGACCCTGCCCGGCCCGTGCCCTCCGCCCGCGCCCTTCCTCCCCCGGTGCCTGGACGAACGTCTCTTCCTCTGCAAAGGCTTCCCGAGCACCTGCGGAGGAGCCGGACTCTGCCAGCTCTGTCCCCGCTGCCGAGGGCACTGGCTATGTGGCACGTGGGGAGCAGAGACAGGGCTTGCCCACCCGGGTGCCCTAGACGTCGGCCAGCAGCATGGACTCAGCAGAGACTGGGCATTGGGACAAAGGAAGAGATAGATGGCACTCCAGACCTCTTTTGAAGAAATTGCATAAAAGAAAAAGAAGTAAAGGGCCAGCCCGTGGCTCACTTGGGAGAGCGTGGTGCTGACAACGCCAAGTCAAGGTTTAAAATGCCCTAACCGGTCATCTTTAAAAAAAAAAAAAAAGAAAGAAAGAAAGAAAAGAAAAGGAAAAAAAAAAAAAAACAGAAAGCAGATGGGGAGGGGACGAGGCTGGCTTTCTACAAGCCCGAGGTCTCCATTAAAGCTGAGTTTGGGTCCCAGCTCTGGTCCTTGAGCTCTGAGAGTCACTTTCTTGGCCTCCAGAGTCCCTGCCCACAGATTGGAGGTTAAAACATAGACACAGCGGAGCTGAGAGCCTCGCCTGAAGTACATACTCAATAAATGTCACATATTGCCGTGCTTAGACGAGAGCAGATGCTGGGGTTCTCCAACCCAAGTGGGGACCCAGAGGAAATTCATTTTGTCACTGGCAATTAGTGGGGACCTGTGTCAGGGGTAGGATGGGGAAATAACAGGTGGTCCCCGCCTTCTCAAAGGCACAGTCAAACTCTGAACTGAAGGAGCTTATACCAATGTCCCCAAGGCCTGGCATCAAGGCGATGTCCCTCAGCAGTCACCTGTGGGATCTCCCACAGCCTGTGGGATGGGAAAGGGGTGGTATGCCTTATGCAAACCCATTTGAGGCTTCAGTCCCAGCCACAGGCAGGGGGGATGCCAGGGCCACCTCCCAGGGGACCACCAACCCCTGCTGAGTTGAGGTAGGGCAGGGGGCAGGTTGGGGCAGGCAGCAGGATCTCTCCTTCCTTCTGCGGACTGGCCACAGGGCAGGAACAGGAGGGCTAAGTGGTCTGTCTCCATCTGGGACGTGGTGCCCCCATGGGAGTGAGAAAGGTGGGTAGCTACGGCATGGAGGTGACCCAGAGGGCTGCATGCCTGTTTTCCAGGGTCCAGGCTGGCTGGGGCCCAGGCCCATGAAAACTGGGCAGCATCTGACCAGGCGGGACCTCAGGAAAGAGGATGTTTTATGTCAAATCCTTTTTTCCAATGATGCAGAAGCCCAGCACAAGTAAGGATGAAAGGCTCTGGCCGGGTCAGGGGCAGGGGCTGCCTCTCCCCTGACCCCAGCCCTTCTCTGGTCTCTTGCCCGTCCGTGACTGCCTGGAGCTCTGCAGGCCACAGTACAGTTGTCACCACCCAAGGCCAACCTCCATGGTCTATAGATGGGGGAATCTGGGGACCAGAAGGGGTGTCAGGCCCCAAATCACAGAAGGATATGACCCTATTCTGACCTGTGCCTGACCCTTGAATAGCATAGAGTGCAGGAGCTGTCTGGGGAATGAGTGAGTGGACCCAGGGCACACTTACCCCAATCCTCCTCTCTGGGCATGCTGAGTTAGCATCTGGCGCCCACACTACACCCTAAGAAACTCTGGGGCAGGCAGGACCGATGCTTCTCCCAGGTCAGAGGAAGCAGGGGTGGGCTTTCTCTTGGCAGGGAGACTTTAGAGGCAATTGAAGGACACAGGCCTGTTAGCCTCAAAGGGCAAGGGGCACAGGCCCCCCCAAGGGGGAGTTCTAGGGGTGGAGGTGCACAGCACTTGCTTTCCACTTCTGAGGGCACCTGGGGGTGGGAGGGGGAAGATGACCAGGGAGGAAGGTGTTGGCTCAGGGGCCAGGGCCATAACTCCAGGGCTACTGCAGTGGGGACTCACCATGCTTGTAGGACCCCATGGTCCCACCCAGACCCTTCGCTCCAGAAGCCCCCACCCCAGAGCTACTGCCACCCATGAAGGGTGAGGAGGAAGTAGACTCAGAGATACCTTGCCAAGGAGGTGACATTTGGAGGGAGTCCTAAGAAGGAGGTTGACACTTTCTAGTGGGCATTTTCAGAGAAGGGGGCATTCCAGACAGTGACAGTGTGGGTGAAGGGGTGAGCAGCACAGCTTGGCTGGAGAACTGAGAGGTTCTGGAGTGTGGAGGGGGACACGAGTTATGGAACGATGGGGGAGCTGGTAGAAGGAGGCGCCTGGCCGCTCCTCTGTGGACGGAGCTAAGGTGCCTGGGCCATAACTTGTGGGTGATGAGGAATTCCCAGAGGCCATGACATGAGCAGATTTGCTCTTTGGGAAGACCCCTGGACATGTACCTAGCAAAGTGTGACATATGGCAAGTGCCCAGGACACTGATTGACAAGTGAAGGAATCAAGGGATGGATGGATGGATGGAAGGAAGAATAGGTGGATGGATGGATGGATGGAAGGACAGGTGGATGGGTGGATGGATGGAAGGACAGGTGGATGGATGGATGGGTTGATGAATAGAAGGAAGGAAGGGTGAGTGGAAGGAAGGATAGGTGGATGGATGGATGGATGGATGGATTGATGGACGGACGGACAGATGGACTGGAGGACATGGAGGCTGCAGGCCAGTAGCCAGATCCCAAGGCCATTGCAGTGATCCAGGTGGGAGGTAATGAGGGTCTGCACTAGAAGGGTGTCAGCTTTAGGGATAAGGCAGAGGAAGGTGAGGTATGGTGACTGAAGAGAGAATGTCAGGGGGTGTAGTCCGAGGACCTGGAGATGGACTGAATGTGGGGCTGGGAGAGAAGGAGGTGTCTACCATGACTCCCAGCTGGCCTTGTCCTACAGTGAGCGGCTGCTGGAGCGATGGTGAAGCCAGGGAGTCAGGGGGAGCCCCTGCATTCCATTGGGGTGTGCTGCCCTCTGCCTGGGGTCTCCCAGCGATCAGGACTTGTAGGGGAGGGTGAGCTAGGACTCAGATTGGAGATCAGAGCTGGAACGGGGAGTGTCAGGGTGAAACGGTCACTGGCCCACAGAAGCCAACGAGCTGGACTGTGGGAGGTGAGAAGGAGGCTGGGGGCAAAGCCCAGGGAAGCTGGGCAGCCACAAGGCAGGGCGGTGAGCACAGCACTCGTAGGCAAGCTGACAGTGCACAGGATGGGGTCACTGGGTGGCAAGTGACAGGGCAGTGAGGCCTTCTCTGCTGGGCACTCCAGAAAGTTCCACACTGTCCAGCTAGGCTGACTATCCCCAGTGGGGCTGGGAGCCTCTGCCCCTCCTTACCCAAAGCCAGGTCTGTCAGCTCTGAGGGCCAGAAGCCATGGGGGTGGAGGGTTCTGGCCCATTGGGATCCCCAGGGCGTGCTTTGTTTTGTCCCCCAAATCCTGGGCCTGGGTCCCCATGGGAAGAGATGGCAGAGGACTTTGGCTTTCCCTCCTGAGACAGCCCTTGCTGCTCCTCTGCGAAGTTCCCAGTAAAACCCGAACCATCACTGAAGGCCAAGAAGACCTCTTTAGTGGGGTGTCCTCTCTCCCTAACGGTGGGGAGGGACGGTGGGTGGACTATACTCAGTTCACTCACACCAGGGCATGGGACCCAAGGGGTCCAGAAAGCCCCAGTCCACCTCAAGGAAAACTCAGACCCCACCACCAGCCAAGGGCATACTCTTATACACCATGACTGGCGTGTGGAATAACATGCACGACAGGCTGGCACCATGAGGACCCTGCCGCCAGATGCAGCGACTAGCAGGTGGCCCCTGGGCCAGAGGAAAGCAGCAGGCGCGTTCCAGCGTTTGCATTTCCTTTAGCAAAGCAGCCGAAAATCTGTGAGGAAATAACCGGCTTAAAGGAGGGTTTGTCCAGCTTCAAAGGGGGCATGGAAATGTTGGTACGTTTCCCCAGCAAGCGCGGATGAAGAGAGGTGACTGCTGGGAGACAGGCCGCGGGCCGCGTCGTCTAGGTTACGTGTGGACGGAAAACCTCTCATTGGCCAAGGAGGTATCAGCCGAATTGCATGTAATCACTAGTTGGAGGTAGCAAATTTCCTAGTTACATGTATTTTACTGCATGTATTCCCCACCCTCGCCCCTTGGGGGAGGGGCACTGCCAACACCCAGAGCCTCAGGACCCTTTCTGGTTACTTGGAGGCCCAGGCGTAGGCACACTGGCTTCCAAGCCTGGGCTCGTGGGCCCTGTGTGCATGGGATGTGGGTCCCATCTCCCTTGCTCTCAGTTTCCTCCGGAGAAGCGACAGCTCTTGCCTTCCCACCCTGGGAGAACCACTGACCTGACCCTTTCCTTCCTTTCCGCACTCCCAGGAGAGCTCTGGCTGCCCCCAGCAGAAGAGCTTTTGCCCAACGAACCCCCTCGCTTGCCCCCAGGTTGGCTTGAGTCCACTTATTTCAGTGAAAATTTGGGGGGCAATCTCTCCCCCGCTCTCAGCTCCCTTCAGGGAAGGGCGATGGTGATGACAGCAAAGTTTGGGGGAACATCTAACCCGGCAGTGCTGAAGATCGTAGGACATGTCTCACCCCCAGTGGGATCCTCCCCGAGAGCCATGCTCCAAGTCACTCAGGCTAGAGCCACCTCTAACAGAAGCAGCCAAAAGACCACTGGGCGTGGTCACCAGCTAGGGGTCCTGGTCCCAGTGCAAGTCCTGTAGGCCCCTGGGCAAAGCCTTCTACTGCCCTGTCCCCTCTGTCCGCTGACATGATGCTCAAGCGAGCTGGCTACTCCATCAGTGCCTGCCCGCGAGAGGGACTGGACTCACCGAAGCATAGAGCTGTCCCCTGTTGTTCATGGCCAGGTACCGCCCAGAGAAGAGCCCCTTGATGGCCACAATGCCCACCTCCACCGCCGTGATCTCCAGAATACCTGGAAAATTGGGAAGGCTTGTCATTCCCTACTGCTCCCTAGAACCCCAGACGTGACAGCTGAGCACCCACCGGCCCTGCCTGCAGCCCGCCCAGGCTTAGGGTGAAGAGGGCGACATACGCCCAACAGGCATGTGTGTGTCTGTGTCTGTGTCTGTGTCTGTGAGTGAGAGTGTGTGTGTGTGTGTGTGTGTGTGTGTGTGTGTGTGTGTGTGGTGGCGGCAGGGGGGACTGGAAGTGCATGGAAGGGAGTCATCACTGGATAGGTGACAACAGGGGACATCTGGAAGGCTTCTCCAAGGAGATGGAATTCAAACCAGGGAAGGAAATAATAAAATTTACATTTACACCCTCTGGCTCAGTGCCAGACACCACGGTGGCATGAGGTGTGGCTCACGTGAGCCTCACAACAACCTTGCAAGCTATTTTCATCCTCTGACAGACACGCAAGCTGAGTGACTTGCCCAAGACCGCACACAACATGCGTTTGAGGGAGAATTCAAACCCGGGCTGCAGATACTGGAGCCTGAGCTCACAAACTTCGCTGCCTGAACCCAGTGCCGGGGGAGTCCCAGCTGGGGCGGGAGAGCTGGAGATCTGCCCGTCGCAAGACGCAGGCTGCGGGC
>NW_007731642.1:48179-48546 GCF_000696425.1 Galeopterus variegatus
CGTTTCCCGCAGCCGCCAGAGGCGCGTGTCAGGCCGGCCCGGGGTCGCTTTGTCGGGTCCGGCACTGCAGCGTGGAGAGGTGTGCGCACGTCGGGCGGGCCTCGGACGGTCCTGGACTGCGGCGGGCGGCGGTCCAGAGAGGGGGCTGGGGAGGGGCAGGAGGGGGGAGAGAGCCAGAGGAGCGGGTACAGGGACCGAGTCCTAGAGAGGAAGAGAGGCGGACAGAAAGGGAGAAAGAGAGGACAGGACAGGAGGATATGTATGACACGGATCCACAGAGAGACCAGGAGAAGTAGAGAGGACACCCAGAGAAACGCATGGGACACCGGGGCTGCAGAGAGCGGGGACAGGAGAGGACAGGAGAGAG
>NW_007731642.1:49194-50932 GCF_000696425.1 Galeopterus variegatus
CCCCAGGAAAGTCCCCAAAGACAGAACCAAGGGGAAACTTGCCCCAGATCCAGTGGGACTCTGTGGGCAGACCAAGGCTGGGACTTACTGGTCACTTTAACTTCCTTAGAAAGCACAGAAGAGATGCATGACGGATGTCCGTGCCCTGAACACCCTAGCTCTGCTTCTGAGAGTCAGCTGTCTCCACACGCTGTGTCAAAACAGACAAGAAGAGATGCAGTGTTCAAGACACAGAGACAGAGCATGCAAGAAATTCAGACAGAGACAGAAAGGACAGAATAAGATCCAAGGAGGGGGTAAGACCAGTCTGCTGGGGTCGGGGCAGGCCAGGACTTTGGACGCCCCTTTCCTCTGTAGGCCCAGCCTCCCCCTCTGCAGCTCCCCTCCGGAAGAGCTGGGAGGAGCCAGAAAAATCCCAGTGAAGCGATCTTGGTTTACAGCCTCCTCCTGCCCCACACCTGGGGCCCCTGACAGTTCCCAGGGAGACTCCCTGGCACTGGTCTCCAACCCCTCCCAGCACCAGGTCTGCCTGTGCCCTGGAACCTGGGGTGGGGGCAGGGACTGCTGCTCTAGAGCAGGGGTCTGAGGGGGCTGCCTTCCATGGGAGGGAAGCTCGGGAGGGCAAGAGGGGCTGCTGGTCTTGCTCGTGGTTGTGACCTCAGCTGCCAGGCAGCACCCGACACTCAGTAGCCGCTCAAATGGCCCGTCTTTTTCCTCACCATGTGACCTTGGCCATGGAGCATCGCCCTTCTGAGATACTGGCTTCTCCTGCACGTGATGCCCCAAATCAAGTGCCAGAAATGCAATGGCACCGTCCCTGTGAAGTTTCCCGCCCCTGTACCAGCCCCATGGATAGGGACCACGGTTTACTATGCAAACCTCCATGCCTTTGAGAGAGAAAAAGGCCACAATACAGTTGTGCTGAGACAGCAGGTGCCCATGGCTGAGCTCCCTCCAGGTGGCCCTGGCTCACCGGGTAGTATTCCCGTTAGTGTGACTTCTCCGGGGCAGTGAAGTTTCCTGGCCATGTTTTCTCCTCTCCTCTGGGCCCTGGTGACAGCCCCCGTCAGCCCTCCACCCTGACTTCAGAGGGAGTTGTCTGAAATCCAGAGCTGCCTCTTCCCTGCCACAGGCCCTGTGGCAGCTCCGTCCTCCGCCGACAGAGGCCATGGTGGTGTGGGACTCTTGGGTACTCCCCCAACCGCCTGCGTCCCCAGGCCACTTCCCACCACTCCCCGTTGGGGCTTTCAGGCCTTTGTTCACCCACCCGATGAGGTCGTCCTCCTCATTTGAATCCACCCATCTTTCTGGGCCCAGGAAAGCCCCCAGGACCCCTTCCCTCTGCCAGGCATTCAGACGCTTGCTCAGGCCCAGCTGAGGAAGGGGCACCTGATTCCTTCAAATCTTCCTGGCAGGGGCAGGGGTCTCATCAACAAAGTCTTGCCAGCCTGGGCTGGGCTGGGGCCCCCACACAAGGTTGACCTCCACCCCTCCGTCCCATGTGGAACCAGGTGGGGGGTGCGTAATGTGGTAATAGCGACCCTGTTAATTGCTTCCAAATGGTCAGCTGCAGCCATTTGACTAATTGGTCTCTTCCAGACCCCTGCCTGGACTCCCCCAGGCCTGGACCAAGCCCTCCTACCACCAGTCCCAGAACATCTGCTCTGGATCTGCCCACCCCCAGAGACCCTCCCAGCCGTAAGTGGTACCTGAGTCCAGGCCCCCCACCTCTAGCCCC
>NW_007731642.1:52098-56222 GCF_000696425.1 Galeopterus variegatus
CCCCCCCCAGAGAGTAGCTGGAGAGAGACACAGCCTTCCCTGTGCCAGCCTGGAGTGGCTGGGCTCCTGAAACCCTCGGAGTGGCCCTGCTCAGCCCCACCTTACCGATGAGAAACAGGCACAGAGCTGTGAAGTGACTTGCCCAGGGCCACACAGCTGGGAGATGAAGCAAGGCGACTGGAACCCCCATCTGTCTGCTCAGCTTGGGGCAACTGGACCTTTGTCCCCGGTAGCCTGCGGGGTCCAGGGCCTGAGCAGGGCTATGAGGGAAACCAAGCCCCTCTAAGTCCCTGCTTTTGCTTCTGGCAGAGTTAGAAGCCACAGGACAAAGGTGGTACTTGAACGTGGAATCTCCATACCCAGCTGCGACCAGTTCTCTGCCTGGTAGACACTGCCTCTGGGGTGAGCAGCTAGATGCCTCCCCAGGTGCAGAGGAGTAAATGGAGATCCGGGGAGACAGGGGGCCTGCCCGGGCCACACAGTTGGGATTGCAGATGGAGCCTTTGCAGCCAGCCCGGGACCACGACTTGCTGCGCAGGACGTGAGGCACCGCATGCACTCCACTTCTCTTCTCCAGGAGCACTGCCCGCATGACTGATGGCTTCTCCCTGCTCCGTAGATGAGGAAACTTATGCTGTAAAAATGGCCACCGAAACTGGCCGTGGCCACCCTGTCCCTAAGAGGCAGGGCCTTGTCCCAGGGCCTGGCACAAACCACCAGCTGGAGGGGAGCATGGCTCCCTCTTGAGGAAGTTCCGGTTGGCACCCTGCCAGAGTCCTCCTTAGTGCCAAATGTCCCAGGAACCACTGTTCAGTTTGGTGGGGCTGCTGTCCCCACAGGGACTTGGACATTGCCTGTACCCAAGACAGTGAAAGCTGCTGGGCACAAAGAAGAGGGGACCCCTCCCCTACATGCAGGTAGAACCTTGGGTTGGGCTCAGCTCTAGGATGTCACCTTGGGCCAGGAGCAACACAGACATGGGGTGGGTCCCCGGGAGCAGACGGGCAAATAAGAGCCCAGAGGGGTGGCTTGAAGCCTGGGGACCGAGGGATGCAGCTGCACAAGCTGTCTTTTGTCTTTTAGTTTATTTTTTTATTTTTATTTATTTTAAATCTATTAATTTTTTTTAATTAAAAAATATTTTTTTCTGATTTTTATCTTTCAGTAGGTATTATATGTATTTCTTCTTTTAGGATATTTTTATTTTCATTTTTAATTTTTTTCTATGTTTCTATGAGAGTTTTTTATTTTTTATTTTTTATTTTTTTATTTATCATTATGCAATGTAGTTGATTTTCGTGGCCCTTTACCAATTCTTCCCTTNAAAAAAAAAAAAAAAAAAAAAAAAAAAAAAAGATCCCAGAGGGGTGGCTTGAAGCCTGGGGACTGAGAGATGCAGCTGCACAAGCTGTCTTTTGTCTTTTAGTTTATTTTTTTATTTTTATTTATTTTAATCTATTAATTTTTTTAATTAAAAAATATTTTTTTCTGATTTTTATCTTTCAGTAGGTATTATATGTATTTCTTCTTTTAGGATATTTTTATTTTCATTTTTAATTTTTTTTCTATGTTTCTATGAGAGTTTTTTATTTTTTATTTATCATTATGCAATGTAGTTGATTTTCGTGGCCCTTTACCAATTCTTCCCTTTCCTCCCTCCCCCTCCCCCTCTCCCACCCCCATCGACATCGTATCTGTTCTCTTCTCTTTTTTTTTTTTTGTCTTTTTTCGTGACCGGCAACGGATCGCAACCCTCAGTGTCGTGCCCGTACCTGACCGGGACCGGCAACGGGATCGCAACCCTTGGTGTTGCTCCCGCTCCTCCCTCAGCCAGTGAGCGGGAACCGGTCTGTATGTGGGATCCGAACCCTCGGCGGGAGCGCTGCCGCGCTTCCCAAGCGGCGCACTGTAGCAGTGCACCACCGGGCCAGCCCTCTTCTCTTCTCTTAACAAGCTCCAGGAATTATTGTGATTGTTATATGGTTTTTTCCTATTTATTTGTTTGTTTGTTTTTATTAGCTCCCACATATAAGTGAGAACATGTGGTATTTCTCTTTCTGTGCCTGGCTTTTTTTACTTAACGTAGTTTTCTCTAAGTCCGTCCACATAGTTGCAAATGGTAGTATTTCATTCTGTTTTATAGCAGTGTCGTATTCCACTGTGTAAATATACCACATTTTCCTTATCCACTCATCCGATGATGGGCATTTAGTTCATTTTTTTAAATTTTGAAGCACTTTATTGAGACTTAATTTACATACCACATAATTCACCCGTTTGAAGTGTACAATTCAATAGCTTTTCGTATAGGTGGGTACTTCANATACCACATTTTCCTTATCCACTCATCCGATGATGGGCATTTAGTTCATTTTTTTAAATTTTGAAGCACTTTATTGAGACTTAATTTACATACCACATAATTCACCCGTTTGAAGTGTACAATTCAATAGCTTTTCGTATAGGTGGGTACTTCAAAAATTTGTGAAAAAATAGAATTAAAAGATTATTCAAATCTTTCCGTGCACTTTTCGAAGACCCCCTCATGTTCAGAGTTGTGCAACAATCCATTTTGCATCACCCCATAAGGTACCCCCAACCGTTGTGCCACTGTCCCCTACTCCTCGACCCCTGCCCCAGCCCCCGGCAGCCACCAGTCCACTTCCTTTGTCAGCTCCCTGTTCTGCACTTTTCATGTAAATGGAATGGGGTAATATTTGTCCTTTCACGCCTGGCTTCTCTCAGAGTTAACGTTCTGAGGTTCTCCCACGTTGTACCGTGTGTCAGAACTTCATTCCTTCTGATGGCTGAGTGATATTCCACTGTGTGGATAGAGCACGTTTTGTTTATTTGTACATCCATGAAGGGACATTTGGGTTGTTTTCTGGCTATTTGACTATTACGAAGCCTCAAGCGAGTCTTACAGGAGGAAATCTCTCTGGATAGAGGGGAGAAGGGAACAGAGGGCCCTCTAGGCAAAGGGACGGACACCCTGAGCTGGCTTCTTTCTCCTCACGTGACCAAGGGGAGCCAACCAGCTCACTGTCCCACCATCTCCCCCTGTCGGTACGGGGCACAGGGTCATACACGCAGCAGATAAAAGGATTCAGAGCGTGGCCTCCGGGGATAGTGCCCACTGCCTCTGTGTCTATGGACTCTGACACACTGACAGGCCTCTCTGTGCCTCAGCTCCCTGTTTGAGATGGTGGCAGGAGGCAGGGCTGGTGAGATGGAGCTGGGGTTGGCTAGTGGACAGGTCGGGGGCTGTATTGAGAAGTGGCCTCCAGGCGCTGGCAGCACCAGCAGCTGTGCCTTGGCTGCCCTTCCCTGCCCCANAAGTGGCCTCCAGGCGCTGGCAGCACCAGCAGCTGTGCCTTGGCTGCCCTTCCCTGCCCCACTCCCCTGCCCCCGGGACTAGCACGTTCCTTCTCTGCACCTTCACGTTCTCCCCGGCACCCTCATGGCCCAGCTTTGTGGCTCCTGTGTCTGTCATAAAAAGGTGCTGTGTTCACCTGGGGAGGGGGAGGGACTTGAAATCCAAGCACAGGAGCTGGCTTCGTTGGATGACGTGCTCGAATACACGGTCTCTCTCAAGCCATGGCCTTGGGTCCAGAATATTCCAGGCCACCCGGATTCCATTTTCTGCTCTATTCATTGTTCTGCACATGCACCCTCTCAGCTCTGATGTCCATCCCAAGTTTAGGAAATGCAGGCAGGACGTCCACCCTTTTCCTCCTATTCCTGGGTGGCATGTCGTACCCCAACATCAGGGCTTTGCAGCCTCGGATATGGTCCTCTGAGCTGAGAGGAGGGCCAAGGAGCTGGCAAAGCCCCAGGATGCTCAGGCTCTGGGGTGAGGTTCCAGGCAGGGAATGTCTGGGGCCAAGGGCTTGCCTGGCCCTGCCTGGCTTGTGTCACCTCAAGGGCCCTGCAGCCCCGGTGACCAGTCCTGGATGCCCAACCTGTGGGCACTTACCATTCCTCCCAGCTTCTCTGCAGGAAGTTTGGAGGGGCACCCAACCCTCTCTAAAGGGTGCTCTGCAGGGCAGTTGGGAGGACCACATCGCCAAGGTAACGGGTGACTTCTGGGGACCAGCTTCAGTCTTCCAGTTCTGACTCAGACC
>NW_007731642.1:57617-59525 GCF_000696425.1 Galeopterus variegatus
CCACCGGTGGCCGCCCTCGTCCCCGTGGGGGAGGACGCACTACCCGCAAGCCTGCCGCGTCCTCCCATTCTTTTGGGCTTTGCTGCAGCCTTCATTTTGGGGGTGAAGTCCAGGCACCTCGCTTAGACCTGGGCACAGTCTGGCCCCTGTGCACCTCTCCACCTCCTGCCCCACCCTTGGCCTTCTCCAGGTCCCTGTGAGCACTGGCTCTTCCCACGCTGGGGTCTCTGCACTGGCCTCTCCCCCACGCCACACGGCACGTGCTCCCTCTCCTGCTCCCATTTTTTGGCTGGTCTAGATTCCTCCTGTTCTTCAAGATCCACCTGAGGGGTCCTTCAAACCCCTCCTCCCACCTCTGCACTCCCTGGCGGGGGCGGGATCCCTCCTGGAGCCTGGCTCTCACGCCTCCTGTGCTGCCCAGGGCACCTGCATCGTGGAGAGGTGGCTGCGGGTCCTTCTCACCCTCAGGGTTGTGAGCTCTGAAGGGGGCTGGGCCTGCTCAGCTCCCCTCTGTTTCCTCAATGCCCCCACCCAGGGCTTGGCCCAGAGTCAGCCCCCCTCAGACGTTGCATGAATGGTTGGGTGAAATGTCTGCAGCATCCCATGACCTGATAGAGTTGGTCATTTGAGTTAAAAAATGGAGGAAAATAGGCTGTCATATGGGTCCTGATGCAGCTGGCATGGGGGGCAGGGAGGGGACATCATCCATCTCACGCCTGGTGGAGGGGGACGAGGGGGAGAGGCGGCCCACTTGGAGACCTTCCAATAGGGATGGAGAAGGCTTTCTGGGACAGTTGATTTGGCAAAACTCCAGAAAACTGTAGACTAGACGGTCACCCATGCAAGAACTTCTCACCGGAAGCACAGAGCTAATTCTAAGCGCTTTTTTAAACTTGAAGGCGTCTGTCCAGTAGATACCATCAGGGCAACTAAAAGACTGAGAATGGTACTTGGTCCCTGCAGTGTCGGTGGGTGTGCAAACCAGAGCCACCATCTCGAGGGACATCAGGCAGTACCTGTGACAATGTCTATTATAATGCCTTTTGCTCTAGCAACTGTACACCTGGCATTTTATCTCACAAAGTCCATAAAGAAATATGCCCAAGCAGCACCATTTAAGAGTCTATTAAGCCAGAAACAGCCCCTGCATCGGAGACCGGGGGCCACACCACAGCGTGCTGTGCAGCCGTCACAGCAGCAGGCAGATGGCACGCTCTGGGCGGCCAGGAAGGGAAACCACGCAGTAGGAGCACAGCATGCAGATGCAATTTCGTTTGTGACTTGCTGGGTTTGAATCCACATTCTGCCACTTACAATCTCCCCGGGCCTCAATTTCCTCATCTGTAAAGTGGGGACATACTGCAGTGTCGGCGTGAGGTTGAAATGAATTAGTGCTGGTGACACACTTAGGACAGCGTCCGGCAAGCCATCTGCAGCCGCTCGTGCTTGCTGTTGGCAGTGGTGTTCATACATGTGGCTTTGTCCAGAATGTTTCTGAAAGACTGCAAGAAACCGTGGAAGTGGCGTCTCTGGGGAACGAGGACACAGGAAGGGGCGAGAGGGAGAGTTTTCATGTTTACCATTCGGTACTGATTTCCCTGATGATTTGATTTCCACTGGGAGTGGGTGATGCTTTGGAGATTAATACGGGAGTTGGTATACCAGGTGTCCACAGCAAGGCCCTTTAGCTGCGGGGGGGACACAACTGCAAGGGACCAGGACGGACATCTGTAGTAAGGGGAAGGAGAGAGCTGACGCGGGGCAGAGAGTGCTGCCCAGGCTCTTTCCACGCGCTCTCTCTCCTCTGGCATCAGCTCTGCCAGGGGATGGACGCTCGAACTGGCAGCGGCCCCCTCAGGGGCACATGGTGCCCATGGACCGGGGCTGCGTTCAGATCCAGGGAATTCG
>NW_007731642.1:60148-64602 GCF_000696425.1 Galeopterus variegatus
TGTATGTGGGATCCGAACCCTCGGCGGGAGCGCCGCCGCGCTTCCCAAGCGGCGCACTAGTACAGTGCGCCACTGGGCCGGCCCTGGGCGATTATTTTAAATCAGCATTTTAGGATGGACGGAAGCCTCCCTTTCCCTGCCTTGGCACTCTAAGGGGTGACCAAGTGCGTAGAACTGGGCAGCATTCCCAGGAGACCCAGCCCCTACCCGCTCCCTCCGCCCCCATTTTACACAAGAGAAACTGACTCTGAAAGATCAATTTGGATCTGACCAGGGGATGGACGGATGGGCTTAAGCAAAGCCCCCACTTGACTCAAAGAGGGAAACTTGGAGCCCAAGTAGACACGGCCACTGCCTGTTTGTTCAGGGCCTGCACAATGTAGCTAATTGGCCCCAACTATGTTCTCTCTTGAATTTTAAATCCTTTTAGCAACAGATTATGGAACAATGGGCTGCATTCGCCAGAGCCATCATTAGGCTGGTGGAAAACGCTGGCTCGGCGTTCCTGGACCATTCTCGTTATTGGGTTATTTAGAGGTGTCGTGTGTCTTTCCTGGGGACATGCACACAAATGTAAAGAGTGTCTCCAAGCCACAATGACATTTTCATGATGGGCGGCCCACTGGCCTGCTCACAAAAGAGGCTTTCCCCAAGGAACGTCCACAGAATCCGGAAGGTTCTTATGCTGCTCTTTGGCTCTCTTGCTCGGGGTGAAAAGCAGGCACCATAATCCGAGTCAAACACCCTGACCTTTGACCCCACGCGGTACTTGTTCTCAGGGCAGGGGTCCCTTTGGGGTGCGGGTCTGAGGAGGCCCAGCCGGGCTGCGGGGCTCTCCCAGAGCGCCCTGCCTTTGGCCGGGACAATCCACCTTGGCCCCTTTTGTCTAGGCAGCTTTTGATCTCACCTGCCTGTCAGCGGGAGGGAAAGGACTGCCTGTCCCCCTCCTCCCTGCAGATCCGCAGCCACTGCTCTACCCAGACCCCGCTGCAGCAGCCTTTAACCCTTTCCCTGCCTGACCGACCTGCAGGGCCTGCACGGAGGCTGTCTCCAGGGCGCTGGGGCTGGCAGCTTTTGGCCCAATTAAACCTTAAGAGTCATTGTCCTAATGGCCCCACTATGAACGTGGGGCTCACAGGTGAGTCTGGGGAGCACGGATGCCTGCAAATGCACCCCCGGGAAAAGCAGCTGAGCCTGGCCCCTGCCCCATGGCAGCGAGGCACGGTGCCTGCAGGTGGCCGTGTCTTTCTCTGCTGCTCCTGCTGCAGCTCATTTGTAAAACTGCCGTCTTCTCAGCTGCATTTCCATCGCCACTGATGAGCTTTTAAATATAGTCTTTCTTGTACCTAGACAAAGCCAAATTTTGACAACTTGGCACTGCAGCAAAGAGAGGCACAGCGTCCCTGCTGCTCGATTCCGATGCCCAGCCCGGCTCCGGCGGACGGCCTGGTCGAGCACCCACACCGCTCTGCCCTGGCTGCAGGCCTGGGCCCTTCCCTGAGGCTGATGCCTGGCCTCTCCCTTGACACCAGTGCACAGGCCTATTTGTTTTATCGCACTGTTGTTGAGATATAATTCACATGCTGTACAATTCACCCATTCAAGGTAAATGATCCAGGGGGTTTAGTCCACTCACAGAGTTGTGTGACCATCACCAGTATCAACGTTAGAACATTCTAATCTCGCCCAGAACCCCGACTCCCATTAGCAGTCAATCCTTTCTCCCTCTGGCCCCCCCAGCCTGGCATCAGCTAATCCACTTACTCCCTGTATAAATTTGCCTGATGTGGACATTTCGTATAAATGGTCCAATAGGTGGTCTTTGGGACTGGCCAAGCCTATTTTTGAATCAGAGCAAGGGCCCCCTCCCCTCCAGCACCCCCACTGTGGCACCCGATAACCACCCACACATTGAGGGTTGCAGGGTGGCCGGGCCCTGGCCCTGACCTGGTGTGGAGAGAACAGAGGTTTTGGCCACTTCTTTTGAGCTAGGCTCTGAAGACCAGTGCTCAGAGACCCTTCGGGAGGCTCTCCCGAGGCTGCCCGCTTCCCACCGGGCCAGCCGAATTCCTACGAACATAACAACACGGGCAGTATTAATGGGCACGATACCAGGCCCTATGTGCCACGTGCCAGAACCAGGCTCAGGTGTATGTGATCTTACATCATCCTCACTGGCAGCTTAAACCCCCAGGTCACACTGCAGAGACCCGGCAGAGCTGGCATTTGTTCCCACATCCGTCTTCTTCCAGAAGCTGGCTCTGCCCTCTGCATGCTGCAAGCCAGGAGCTGGAGGCAGCTGCCTCCTCTCACCTCCCTGCCCACACTTCCTCAATATGGGGAGTCAGGTAGCAAAGTAACCTTCCCCCAGAAATGGCTGGGAAATGGGCACAGGTACAGCGGCGTGAGGCTGCACACTCTGCAGGCACAGGAGGGCATGTGCCGAGCAGGCCCCGCAAGCTCTCGCTTCCTCCCTTCCTCCCCCTTCTCTGCCTGCATTCTTTGTCCCCTCTCTGCCTCTAAGGACAACAGGTCAGCCCTCAACCTCAGATCCACCCTGGGGTGCCGTCCCTGCCCACCTCAGGAGGGCCAGCCCAGCTCCCTTCTTTTGCTGAGGTTCAGACTCTACAAAGTCCACCTTTGCCCAAAGCAAAACCAACAGAGGGCCCAGGCCACCGGCCCCACGCCTTGGAAAACCAACAACGTCCTCAGATAATCAGAATCTCCATGACTGACGCCCCCCACCCCACCCCACCCCTGTCAGGTCCCACTGGACTGTGAGCTGTGGAGCAGGGCAGGGTCTGACTGTCACTGAGGCTTCCCCAGGGCCCAGTGTGGACCTGGGGAAGGAAGGCACCAGGGTAGGCACCTGGCTCTGTCCTGGACGGAAAGAAGCCTGGGGATGGGAGCCCTGAGGGTCAGCGCTGTCAGCTCCAGTGGGCCCAAGGGACCCTCACAAAAGTCCAGGTCACAAATCTCAGAACAGGATCCGTGGCTGAAAATCAACAGGCCTCCAGACCATGTGAGGTCAGCTGACTGGGTGTTGAAGCCACAAGGGGCAGGAGCAAAGTCAGCCTGAGAAACACCCCGGCTCCCCGAGTCTCCGCCTCCTCCCCCGACCCCGGCAGGGATCCTCATCTAGACCTTTCTCAGTGCAAAACAAAGATGAGAATTCTATACTTCACAAGGTATATTCTTCTTTTTAAAAGACGGTAATCCATGCCCAGTGTAGAAAATTCAAACAATTCAGAACACATACCACGAAATGTGCACATGCTCTGTTCACTCATTTATGTAATAGCTATTATTAAGCACCTACAGTGTGCCAGGGTCTGTCCTAGGTGCTTTGGATACCTCAACAACAAAAGTGGACAAAATCCCTGCCTTGTGGGGCTTAAGTTCCAGCGTGGGGAGGCAGAGACAAACATAATAAGGTACATTACAGAGCAAGCTGGCGGAGCGATCTGCAGCACAGACACCTCCAGACGCTTCCCATGCATCACAGACATGCGCCTGCGTCCAGTGTCTGTGATGCGTGGGAAGGGGACACCCAGGCCTCCTGCTCCTTCTCTTCAACAGCAAGGTAGGATTCCACTGTCCTCTGGTTAATTCCATGATTTCCCTGGGGGTTGGCATGTAGATTACACACAATACTGTCATGATAGGTAGGGCTGGACCACACGTGCTTGTTCTGATGTTTGCGCACGTGGAAAGCATTTCGCTGGACCAGACTCCTAGGGATGGAACAGCTCCATCAAAGGACATGCACCTTTGCCTTTGGATGGGTATTGCCAGATCGCCCTTCAAGAAACAGGACTGAGTCGCAGTTTATGTTCTCACCAGCAGTGTGTGAGGGTCTCGGTTCCCATATCCGCCCCTGCACTGGACATTATCATTCTCAACCTCTATTTTTGATACTCCAGAAATTATCCCTGCCAGATCCAGCGTGCATTCCAATATGTTCTTTCCCTCCTCCCCTCCCTCCCCTCCACCGTCCCCCCAGTGCACACTAGTTTCACGTTTCTGGGTCTGTTTTGTGCCTGGGAGCCTGAGTGTGCATTCCAATATGTTCTTTCCCTCCTCCCCTCCCTCCCCTCCGCCGTCCCCCCAGTGCACACTAGTTTCACGTTTCTGGGTCTGTTTTGTGCCTGGGAGCCTGAGCTGGGGGCTTTGTGAGCCTTGCATCATTTTCCAGCCCTTACGGGTGAGCGCCGGCTCCAGAGGAGCCCAGCAGCCTTTTGAGACGGAGGTCCAGAGGACCAGGAGGAGGAGGAGGAGGAGGAGGAGGAGGACTCGTTTCTGAACACCCCACAGAAAGGCCGGCCTCCCTTTACGGGTGAGCGCCGGCTCCAGAGGAGCCCAGCAGCCTTTTGAGACGAAGGTCCAGAGGACCAGGAGGAGGAGGAGGAGGAGGAGGACTCGTTTCTGAACACCCCACAGAAAGGCCGGCCTCC
>NW_007731642.1:65177-72164 GCF_000696425.1 Galeopterus variegatus
AGGAGGAGGAGGAGGAGGAGGAGGACTCGTTTCTGAACACCCCACAGAAAGGCCGGCCTCCCTGACTTGAAACTAGATCAGCCTTCTCACACTCTCATCTCTCTTTGATTTTTGCTTTCGAATTTCAAGCCTCTGTCAGATGCAGGTTGTGGCCTTTGCCTGCAACAGGCTGGCTTTGTCCTGAGATGTAACCCCATCTCTGGCCCCTGGGATGGGGAAAGGACAGAAAAGCACAGACACCAGAGGCTGCAGGGGCCTGGAAGGGTTCCCCGGGGACCTGCCCTTGAGCCCCAGGAGCCTGGACAGTGCAAGTCCATCCAGGAAGCTGCCCCAGGAAGGGCCTTGCTTTCTTATCCCAAACGTCTTGCAAAAGTGTCCTCAAAATATCTGGACCTTCCTTCCTTCCCCAAAAGAGAGTTTGTTGAGAGCCATGTCTGTAAACCTTCCACTGGGGTGACTTTGCAGGGTGCCACCTTCAGAGGGTATGCTCAGACCACTGTGGCTCACTCTGTGATTGGAATTCTAACAGACAGACCTCCAGGCCCTGACACCACCTGGAGGCCACTGACACCTAGTTGGAGGACACTGATGCCCACCTGGAGGACATTGACGTCCGCCTGCAGACCCCACTTGCCACAGAGCTCCCCCCAGCTGCTCGGCAGCCTCCTCAGAAGGTGCATGGTGTGGGCACCAAGGAGATGCCACCTTGCCTATCACCCGCTCCCAGGCTCTAGTGGCTTCTGAATGTCTCACAAGATTCCCAGGCGGATCTCAGGTCCACCCAGCTGTGCAAATTGCTGTCAGGCCATCTGTGAGACCCACGTGCAGTCCGATAGCTCCTCTGTCAACACTTGTCACGCATCCGTGCATTCACTCGCTCCTCATTTACTCGACAACGCTGTGAGTTCCTGCTTTGTGCACAGCCACGAGCCGAGCACACAAGGACGAGTGGGACACACATCCCTGTCCTTCTCAGGGTTCTCAGGCTGGGGGCGGGCAGGGGGATGGAGGGGAAGGGTGGGCGGGGAGTGAGCTGAGGAGCCAGCGGACATCTACAACCAGTGGAAGGCTGGTGACAAGGGCAGCGACAGCAGGGTGCTCAGGTCCTTCGGGCGCGGGCAGCTGGGCACCAGCGTGTCTGGGCGGGGTCATGAGCAGAGCCTTCTCCCTCGTGCCGGCAGCTTTGCTCCAGCATCCAGCCGCTGNGTGCACATAAGCCATACACACAGACACACACACTCAGACACACACGGACATACACAACACCACCCTCACACACACACACACAGATCCTAACTTCCTAGATCCAGCACGCTGAATGGGGGGACTTGCTGGAGACCCCCACAGGCACCTGCCCCAGAGGTGCTCTGCCTAGCCAGGATCATGCACGGTCTCAGTCACTACCATCAGAAAGACGCATACTCTGAAGTTTCCCTGGTCCCTACCCCATGGTCCTCCATCTGTCCTAAATCCATAACCTTTTCTGGGAATAAGGTGTCTGCCTCAGAAAGGCTCTGTTGACCTAACAAAAGGACAGTCGTTCACCCAGGATTCCTTCAAATCCTAAGTCCTTCACCTTCCCCACGTCAACAACACAACAAGCATTGCCAGCTCCTGAGAACTTCAGGGAACCCGCACAGTCACATGGAGCCTCACAGCAACCCACAAGGAGCTGGAGACGTCAGTACCACCATCTTATAGAGGAGGAAACTGAGGCTCAGAGACACAAAGTGACTGCCCAAGGCCACTCAGCCACTAAAAGGAAGCGTGGATCTGCAACCAGCTGTGAGACACCCAAGCCAGCTCTCCCACCTTCTGGGCTGTCCTGCCTCCAACCAACCAAAGTCAGCAGTGACCCTTCAGACACACACTGAAACCACTGTTCCGAAAACAGTGCGTGGGGGACGAGAACCTTGAATGGGCCGGGCCAGCACCAGACCCTCATCGTAGAATGTCTCACTGATCCTTAAACCCATGGGATTACCGGTCACCTTGCCCACTCCACAGAGGAGGCGCCTGAGCCAGGGCGAGGCTGAGCTAGTGGCCAGGGTCCCCAGCCAGGGTCCCCAGCCAGGGTTTGAACCAGGACCATCTAACCCCAGGTCTCCTGTCCTTCATCATTGGGCCATCCTGCACTGATGTACAGCAAGCAGACAAGGGGGTGACTTAGAAACAAAGGGTACCCATCATAAAGCGAGTTGTTTGTGCCATGTAGTTGCTTTTCTAAGCACTGTGTGGGCATCCTCTGTTCTCCCTTATGGTACCCACTTGAGACGGGTGCTCCTAGGAACTCCATTATAGAGATGAGGAAACTGAGGCACAGATAGTCTGAAGAGTTGACTTAAGACCCCACGGCCAAGGGAGCCTGTCTGTATTTATTTCTGCGCCACGTAGAGGCAGGTGTGACTGCTGCCTTGCTCCAACGCAAGGTCTCTGGGTGCACACTGGCTGGCCTCCCTCCTGGGTCCTGCCCCTGGCCCTGGGCTGGAGGCCCGCCAAGTGTCCCTGCCTGGACACCTCTGGCCAGAGGAGGCACTGGCGCATCCCCGTGGGAAGTCCTAGGAACTAAGGGCGGGTGAGGAGCCGGCAGCCAACCCCCAGCTCTGAGGTGCAGCCCTACTCAATGTCGTTCTTAAGAGTCTGGGGTCATAGGCTAGTCCTCTAAGGAGAGGGGCCCCTTTGCAGCAGGTGAGCCTGCGAAGGCCACGCCGCTGGGTGCCCTCGCGAGCGCATTACCTTGCCACCACCCTGGCCTTGCCTTTGTTGCGACTCCCACTTAAAATATCAAAGCTGCGGGCCACAATGCCCCACTGAAAGCTGAGTCACCCAGGTTTTGTGACACTACCAAATCCCTGCTGCTGTCTCGCTCTGAGCCTGGGGCTCCTAGCACCAGATGAAAAGGAAATCCCCAGCCATGGGTGGGACAGGGAGGCCCAGTGAGGCCCGGCGCCACATAAAGGGGCCTTGTTCCCAAATCAAAAGGGCCTGAACAAAAAGCAGAGAGAAGAAAGGGCTGGGGGCGGTGGGGCCAGCTGCAGTCTGGCGCACCTTGAATGGCACGGTGTGCCAGTCCGGCCTGAAGTCCCCGGCTGGCAGGGAAGCCCCTCCCCCCCACTTCCTGGGCAGCCCTGGGCTTTTCCAGAAGCCCTGCAGTGGGAGGAAGAGAAGGACGGGGTGGGGGTCACACACGCAGCCAAGCGGCGTACCCACTTGAGACGGGTGCTCCTAGGAACTCCATTATAGAGATGAGGAAACTGAGGCACAGATAGTCTGAAGAGTTGACTTAAGACCCCACGGCCAAGGGAGCCTGTCTGTATTTATTTCTGCGCCACGTAGAGGCAGGTGTGACTGCTGCCTTGCTCCAACGCAAGGTCTCTGGGTGCACACTGGCTGGCCTCCCTCCTGGGTCCTGCCCCTGGCCCTGGGCTGGAGGCCCGCCAAGTGTCCCTGCCTGGACACCTCTGGCCAGAGGAGGCACTGGCGCATCCCCGTGGGAAGTCCTAGGAACTAAGGGCGGGTGAGGAGCCGGCAGCCAACCCCCAGCTCTGAGGTGCAGCCCTACTCAATGTCGTTCTTAAGAGTCTGGGGTCATAGGCTAGTCCTCTAAGGAGAGGGGCCCCTTTGCAGCAGGTGAGCCTGCGAAGGCCACGCCGCTGGGTGCCCTCGCGAGCGCATTACCTTGCCACCACCCTGGCCTTGCCTTTGTTGCGACTCCCACTTAAAATATCAAAGCTGCGGGCCACAATGCCCCACTGAAAGCTGAGTCACCCAGGTTTTGTGACACTACCAAATCCCTGCTGCTGTCTCGCTCTGAGCCTGGGGCTCCTAGCACCAGATGAAAAGGAAATCCCCAGCCATGGGTGGGACAGGGAGGCCCAGTGAGGCCCGGCGCCCACCAAATCCCTGCTGCTGTCTCGCTCTGAGCCCGGGGCTCCTAGCGCCAGATGAAAAGGAAATCCCCAGCCATGGGTGGGACAGGGAGGCCCAGTGAGGCCCGGCGCCACATAAAGGGGCCTTGTTCCCAAATCAAAAGGGCCTGAACAAAAAGCAGAGAGAAGAAAGGGCTGGGGGCGGTGGGGCCAGCTGCAGTCTGGCGCACCTTGAATGGCACGGTGTGCCAGTCCGGCCTGAAGTCCCCGGCTGGCAGGGAAGCCCCTCCCCCCCACTTCCTGGGCAGCCCTGGGCTTTTCCAGAAGCCCTGCAGTGGGAGGAAGAGAAGGACGGGGTGGGGGTCACACACGCAGCCAAGCGGCGGTACCTTCTAGAGCCCCAAATCCCATATAAATAGAATGCCCATGGGCAGCCAGCCTTCGGTTCCCTACAGCACCAGCAGCAGCAGCAGAATAACACCAACACTAACACCACCACCAACCCCAGCAGCAGCAACCACCACCACCTCCGCCGAGCTTGTTCCTTGTCTGTAGAATGGTGCTGGCCATGCAGGGCTGCTGTCAAGGTTCAATGAGTTAATCCTTAGAAAGATCTTACCTAAGCGTGTGCAGAGAGCAGCCACCATTTAGGGAGCATTTGTCCTGTGCCAGACTCTACTCTAAACACCTGACTGGCGTTGTTTCCTGCAGAGCGATGCTGTTGTCACACTTTCCGTTTGCAGATGAGAACACCAAGACCTGGAGAGGTTCAGGAGATTGCCTTCAGCTGGGAAATCAGACACCCAGAATCAGAACCACAGGCAACCTGATTCCAAAACCTGTGCCCAGAACCAGGCTGCCAGCCTGCCTCCCAAGTGGGTGAGGCAGGAGGGTCCTGCGTGCAAAGGAGGCCTTGCCTGCCAGCAGAGCCAACCCCGACCCTCTGCCTGGTGCACACCAGCGCTGCACCCCCAAGACCAGTGGGAAATATCTGTCCTGGGATGGACTCTTAAAGTGATGCTCCAACATCACCCCCGCCCCCCGTGCAGAAAGAATCCCAGGGAAACCTGCCCTTGGGAATTGTTTAGCAGTTGGCTGCTAATTTTAAAACTCTGAGAACCCAAACGCAGGCCAAATAAAGCTAGTCTGAGGGCTACAGCTGGCCTGGGGACTATGACTCCCAGTGACAAAGACAGGACCCAGGGCCCAGAACCAGTCTGCCTGGGTGCAGATCCCAGCTCTGCCAGATACCACCCGAGGGGACATGGGAGGAAATGAAACTTCTATGCCTTAGTTCCCAAATCTGCAAAATGGGGATATTAGTATTTAAGGGTAATTGAGTTTTTGTAGGACAGAAAGAAGCCACCAAGAGCTCTAGCCTCAGTGCCTTGCCCCAAGGGCACTTGAAGCTGGGCCACCCTTCTTGGGTTTTAAGGAGGGACACATTTAGCGCCTCAGTTGGTTCACCTGAACTGGGGTGTCCCCACCCCTGTGCCTCGATTCCTGCACGAACAGGAGCAGCCTAGAGCTCAAGTCTTCCCATCGGAACATGCTGATTATGTTGGGGTGGGGACAGCTCTGTGACCTCTCACTTTTAGCATCAAAACCAACTTTTTAGCCAATGCTTTCAAGGCAGGCTTCACCACTGGGCCTCTACCACTCCCCACAGTCCAGGAGAACTTTTTTTGTTTTGTAAATTGCCTTTCTAAAAGCCATCCTGGCAGGCTTTGATGTGGCCCTTTGATAATTTAGCCTCATCAATAGGCAGGCCCGACCCAGAGAGACTTTGAAGAGGAAGCCCTCTCATCCCCAAGCAGGGAATGCACGACTCCTGTCTCAAGCCTGGTGGAGGAGGGAGCAAAGGAGTGGGTGGGGGGAGGGGTCAACCGGCTGTGCAGCAATTCACGCAGCCACACACGGCCCTGCCAGCACCTGGGTGAGGCCAGGGCTGCGAGTTCTGTTGGTCATGAGGAGGGGGTGGGTGGCCTGAGGATGGAACTTCACAGAGGGAAGCCAGCCCAGAGCCTTTGGAGACATGGGGATCTGGTTTGCATTTCAGCTCTGGCACTTTTCAGCCATAATGCCTGTGACAGGTCACTTACACTTTGTGAGCCTCAGTTTCCTCACTTTAAAAATGGGGGTGGTAGTGGAAACTAGCACCTGCTGACACCATTATAGTGAGGACTAAATGAGATGTGTACATAACAGGTCAGCACAGTGCCCGGTACACAAGAGGTGCTCAGGATGAGCTGGAACTGTGACGACAGCAGCGGCGGTGGTGAAGATGATGACGAAGGTGGTGAAGACGGAGATGCTGTTGCTGGAAATCTTTTCCAATTCTATTTACAAGAGGTGCTCAGGATGAGCTGGAACTGTAACGACAGCAGCGGCGGTGGTGCAGATGATGACGAAGGTGGTGAAGACGGAGATGCTGTTGCTGGAAATCTTTTCCAATTCTATTTTCACAGGATTCTCCCCTTTTCTGGGATGTAACGCAAAGTCTCAAAGCAATTAGTGGTAGAGCCAGACCTGGCACCTCAGCCTCCTGACACCCATTCCAGTGCTCTCTCCCCTGGTCCTGCCCCTGTTGATATCACCTCAAATTGAAGCAACTGGTATAATCCTTAAATTAATTCCTAGGATCCATGGGTGCCCAGAATTAGATGACTTGGGCTTAGGTCCCCAGATCTGTGGATTTGTCTGTTACCTCTTCTGTATCTCTTTACCCCTCCTTCTTTAGTAGCAGAAGCCCTTGTAGTATGGTTCAGAAACGAAACAATACGCAAGCAAATATATACAATTCAGGTGGTGATAAAGCCAGGTAACAGGATGGAGAATGATCAGATTGTGATTCTTTAGATAGGGCGGGGGGAACAGTACATGAAGAAGGAAGAAGGGCCTTAGAAACGTGCCCCATGTGTCTGAGTAAGCCAGGGGTCAGGCAGCTGGGTTCATGTGAACTTGGGGTGCCTAGTGGCTGGATAGTGACTCTCCAAAAGACACGTTCATATCGCATTTTCTGAAATGAGTGAGTATTACCTAATATGGTAAAAGAATGAATTCTTGGGCCGGCCCGGTGGCGCACTGCTACAGTGCGCCGCTTGGGAGAGCGGCGGCA
>NW_007731642.1:72174-90973 GCF_000696425.1 Galeopterus variegatus
TCCCTCGTGCCGGCAGCTTTGCTCCAGCATCCAGCCGCTGCACGAGCCCTGTGGACCCCTCCTACCTTCCATGTCTCTCCAATGTCATCCTCCTGAATCGCGGCCGTGCCTTCCCTCTCACACCCACATGTTCCCTCCCATCGCACCTGTGTTCCCTGGAATAGGTGGGGGGGGACGACTTTCTCCAAAACTGAAGCACAGAAAGCAAGCAGTTTGCTCAGGCGCGCACAGCAGGTGAGTGGAGGAGCTGGGCTTCAAACCCAGGACCCACAGACACAGCCCACCTCTGTTAATAACTGCTGATGAGAAGGACACGGCCAAGCCTGCGATGCCGTTCCTCTCCGTGTGCTCTGGAGCACAGGAGGCAGGCAGGCACAGAGTCTGATGGGACGTTAGAATCCACCTGCCAGACACTGACGTGGTGCTTGCACCAAGCGCCCTTCTGAGCATTTCGCAGTGAGTCGTCCAATCCTGTACCAACCCGAGTGGGTAAGGACTATTAATAGCCCCATTCTTGAGATGAGAAAATTGAGGCACAGACAGGTTAAGCAATTTGCCTGCAGGTGCTCAGCAGCTGAGAGACAGAGCCAGGATTCACAGACAGAGAGCTGAGCTCCTGAGTTGTGCCTGAACCACCAGGCCCCACTGCCTCTCTCAGGACTATTTACTGTACAGCTTTAAGAATAATTATGAAGAGTATGAATTGCATGAGGGAAGCTCATGATAAAATATTAAGTGAAAAAAGCAGCATTCAATATTGTACATGTATTTTGTTTGCAAAGAGAAGACAAAATATATAGATATTTTTGTATAAAAGATATGATATCCATACATTACGTGGGGCCAGGTCCTGGCAGGGAGCAGACACAAAACACAGGACAGGAGAGTGATTAGCGCAGAGGAATGGGGTGGGGAGTGACAGACCCCATTGTGCCTACAACAAAAATAACTCATTTCCCCATGAATGGGTTCCTTAAAGTGTCACTTCAAAATTCCTTTTGGATTCTCCAGGATCACTCAGGTGCCTGCGGTGGGAGTTAGGCCCATTATCCCGGGACAGAAGGACAAGATTCTGGGCTTTGATGCTCAGAATGCATCACCTGAAAGAAAAACGGCATCTCCTTGGGCAGGCTGGAATGTCCGGTGGGTAACCAGACCCGGTGTAAAGAAACGCTGTGACCTCCATGTGACAGAGGCGGCAGGAGCCCAGCAGGTTGGGCCAGCTCCACCGCGGCCCTGCATAATTCTATACAGGCATTTCCCAGAGCACCAGAGGCCCACGAAGCACCGAGCCCGAGGAATTGTGGCACGGGGGCAGCTGACCTCGGCCATAGATGAGGCCCCAACTCCACACCCCATCAGGCAGATGTGCACTAAACTGAAACATTTGCTGAGGACGTGCTTGTCCAGGGGATGGACTGGCAGCTTTAGGGTGTGAAGGAAGTTAAGACAAATCTGTATAGATTGGAAACTGCCTGGATGTTCTGTAGATCCGATCTACAAGGGATGCTGCAGCCACCAGCACTGTTTCCGGCAGGCTTGAAGAGTCTGGGGACACTTCTGTCACAGCTGCAGGTGCGTGGTGCAGGACAGAACGTGAAAGCCAACTTGCTCCCACCAACGAGTGCCGCTTGGCCCTCAACAGAGTTAGCACAGTGCAGCGGTGTAGACTCAGACTCTGGCCTCAGACTGACTCGTTCTGGGACCTCTGTGCCTCAGTTTCCTCATTGGTATAATGGGGACATAATTGCACTTACTTTGTAGGGTTTTTGTGATGATGAAACCTTTAGAAGGACCCTGGCACGTAGTGAGCATTCAGATAACGTGGGTGTCCTGATGACAACCCAGCAAGGTGCTCTCCCGCTGCCCATTCTTTGTGGGTGAGGAACCCAAAATACAGAGAAGGTGAGTAACTGGCCCGGACTCTTGGTCACAGCTGGATATCTCTTGGGCCATTTGTTGACTCTGCCTCCAACAGAAGTGATCACCACTGGACTCCCAGTTCCTGGGATAGGGCAGATTCTTCTCCATAGAGCTCACAGCAACTTAAAAAGTCCCACCGAGGGCTGGCTGGGCAGCTCAGCTGGGTAGAGCGCAGTGTCATAACACCAGTGTCAAGGGTTCTGATCCCTGCCCAGCTGCCAAAAAAAAAAAAAAAAAATACCCATCAAACACCTTGCCAATAAAATAAACCTGTAAGGAATAAATGGATTCATTGTTTACTTAAATTTATTTAAAAGGAAACTCCATACTCTTATCAAGAATAGAGACCAGCATCTCTTGCCCTAATTAAAATGTAACTATAAAAACAGCACAGTATTATTATCTGCTAACTAAATGGCAGGCTTGGACCCAGGCACCTGCTCTCCTTTGTATAACGGGAGGCAGTGGGTCCCCCTCTCTGTGTGATGTGGCCCCCCTGCACCCCTCGGCTTGCCTGTGTCCCATGGCTGGGGAAGAGTGGTCCTCGGTTCACATGAGCCCACTGAGTGGCCACCGGCCCAGCCTTGAACCCTGGGCTCAGGGACATCTTGTGAGGGACAGAGAGTTATTTGGATTAATGGAGAGAGGCTTCTTGCAAGACCAGCCAAATGCCAGCCTGCTTCAGGCCTCCAGCATCGGTGCACTGCCTTCCCTGAGCTTCGGGTCACTCCAGGAGGGACCCGGGCGACCCTTTCCTCTGTGACAGAGAACTTCTGCTCCCCCGGCCAGGCTGCCCTCAGGCCTCCGTCCCACAGCCCCAGCTGCTCCCTCTGCCAGCGACGTGCGGGTCCTGGGCCTCTGGCAGGCTGCGCTTCTACAAGGCAGAGGCTCCTGAGCTGGGCTGGGGCCTCCCTTCTCAGGAGTTTCCTCCTTTGCCACCCTTACCCCAGGCTCCTCACTTACAGCCAAGCCAGAAGCCCAGAGAGGTCAAGAGACTTAGGAAGATCACACAGTGTGCGAGGGGACCCAAGGGACTCACCCCACCCCCAGACTGGGTTCATTATTTAGCCATCACAGCTGCAATGACCTTAGCTGTGGGATGACACATTTAACGCCCCAACACCAGGGTCAGAGGTGGAGACAGGTGCGGAGGTTTGAATGACTTGCTCAGAGCTTCACTGCCAGGAAGGGGGCTGCAGGATTTGAACCCAGGCCTGCTCTCACACGCGTCCTCCCTGGGCCACCCTGGGCCCCAGCCCCAGGTTCACCCCCCGGCCCCGTCAGCTGCTGCCCACCTGGGCCCGCTGGCCGGGAACGGGGACTGAGGAGCCTGTGCGCTCCCTCTTTAGAGCATTGTGGACTCTTCTGGATTCCAAACCCCCACCCCCATCTGCCTGGTTTTAAAGGGATACTGTGGTATTTAAAATTATTTATCTTCAAAGCTGGGGAAGAGGAGAGGCTGCAGAGGGCTGGGTGTGCACGGTGAGTGGCTGAGAGAACGTTACTTAAATACCTGAAGGGGTGACTAACTGGAGGCCAGGCGGCCACTTTCAAGGGACAAGCAGAGCTGCACTGTGAACGCTGCAGCTGGAGGAGCCCGGCCGGGTGGCGGGAGGGTGGGCAGGGTGGCGGCCAGCACCGCGTCCCCTCCCCAGGCTCTGCCAGGCCGGGTCCAGCGCGGCGTCCACGGCCCCAGGTCGGGCTTTTCGGCCTTGGCTGGGGAAACCGCAGAGCCTCTGGGTCAGCCTGCGGGGCTGGGACTCTGGTGGGAGCCACTGCCACCACAGGGTGCCTGCTGGGAGTGGGGATTGCACTCGTGACAATAACGGTTTTGTCTTAGTTTCCTGGGGCTGCTGTAATAAAGTACCACAAACTGGGCAGCTTAAAACAACGTCTTCTCTCATGGTTCTGGAGGCTGCAGTCCACAGTCAAGGTGTCAGCAGGGCCGTGTCCCTCCCAGGGCTCTAGGGGAGGGTCCTTCCTCACCTCTTGTAGTTTCCGTTGGCTCCAGGTGTTCCGTGGCTTGTGGCCGCATCACTCCCATCTCTGCCTCTGTCTTCACATGGCCTCTACCCAACTGTGTGTCTGCATCTCTGTTTCATCTTCCTGTAAGGACACCAGTCACTACTAGATCAGGCCCACCCGACCCTAGGATGACCTCATTTTAATTTATTACATGTGCAAAGACCCCATTTCCAGATAAGGTCCCGTCCACAGGTGCTGGGAGTGGGACATGGGCTTATCTTTCCAGGGAGACATTTCTACTCATACACTCTCATGTGGTCCCCACAGTGGCCAGTCCCCTCACGTCCACTACGATGGCAAGTCTTGCCCACGCAGTAGTCCTACAAGGGAGGCCTGCTGCCATGGCCGTCATCATTCCCATTTCACAGATGGACAAACTGAGGCAGAGGCCCTGCTGTCAGGCACTAGCCCATGTAGGCACCTAGGCTGAGTGAGAGGGGATGGAAACCCCCATCCTCAGACGGGGACGATGAAGCCCTGGGGGCTTCAGTCACTGCCGTCCAGTAGCCCTCGGCTGTCGGGCTCCATGCCTGGTGCTGCCCACCACACCACCCACATCCCCACCCCAGGAAAGTCCCTGGCTTTGGCGGATTATAAGTTGGACTGTTATGGAGGCCTTTGGTCCCTGAGCCAGGCCGAGCTGTGAATTCGCGAGGCTGAACAGCATAGACTAGGAGCCAAAAAATGAGATCTGGTCCCAGCTCAGGCAGAACCTGTTAACGAAGCCTCAGTTAAGATGCTTCCCCTCTCTGGGCCTCAGTTTACCCAACTGGGAAATCAGGAAGAATCCAGATCTGCACTGTCCGATACAGAAGCTATAGCTGTGTGTCGCGACTGAGCGCTCAAAATTTGGCTAGTGCAACTGAAGAGCTGAGTCTTTAATTTCACTTAATTTTAATTAATTAAAATTTAGATCTAAAAACGGATGCTCGATTTAGTGGCTGAAAAACTTTCAAATATGTTTGGAACAATTTGGGTACGTCAATCTACTTTTTCAAAGGTAAACTTTATGAAATCTAACTACAGTACAGACAAGTATATCTAAAGAAAATTTAGCATCTGAATTGGGATGTTTTGTAAGTGTAAAATGTACACCAGATTTCAAAGACTTAGTACACACACACACGCACAAAAAAATGTAAAATAGCTCATCAGTACTTTTTGTATTGGTCACATAGCGAAATGATCATATTTTGGAAATATTGGGTTAAATACAATAAATTGTTAAAATTAACTTCGCCTGTTTCTTTTCACCTATTTGAATGTGGCTGCTGGAACATGGAGAAAGTGCATTATATTCCAACTGGAATGCTCTAGATCAGTGTTTGCATCTCAGACATTGTAGGAGTCAATGATTTATTGTGTTTTCTAGGCAAGCTGTCACTCCCGGGTGCATACAGTAGGCGTCGCGTGGCTGGCCGTGGCCAGAGAGCCCTGGTAGCCCTGTGCAGGGGTCTGGAGGTCAGGAAGCGTCTCTGCAGGAGTCTGCAGGGTGCAGGTGGTGTGGCCAGGTCTGGGTAGGGCTGCCGTTCCCACCCTGCCCTGGCAATACCCCACTTCTGATTCCAGCATGCATTAGTGGGGTGGCCAGGTGATTTAGCACCCAAACCAGGATAGTGGAAGGGGGTGCTGGGACCCCATGCACGCACCAGAGCTGTCTTGGGCAGACCAGTATGTAGGGGCCCCTGTGACTGAGCCATTTCAGCCACAGCCCACCGCCCCTCCCCAGGGAAGACTTCCAGGACCCCACTCCCACCAGGAGCCCTCCAGAAGTTTCTCGATTCTTTGCATCCCTGTGGATGGCTGTGTCCTCCCGCTTGCTGCCCTTGTTTGCTCTGGGAGAAAAAGGAGAAAAAGAGTTGGGAAAGGTGACTCTCCCTTCTGGGAATTCTGGAGTGTGTGTCCATGGGTTGAAATGCTTGTCTCCAGTTGCAGCCTAGACACCTTGGCTGTATGCCTCACAGCAAGGCTGCAGGGGAGGGGTTATATTGTCCCTGTTTAAGAGGGGCAGAGACCGAGACACAGAGAGTGGAAGGAAGTGGCCTGAGGCCACACAGGCAGCAAGCAGCGGCCCTGGAATTCGCATGGGGCTGACCACCTGCCTGGAGTCCACACAGAGGAGGGGTCTGCTTGTGCCCTTCAGAGTTAGGCAGCTGGCGAGGCAAGGCCCCAAGTCAGCTCTTCTTTCCTCCCACCCCAGGCTGCCCACACTGGTGGGGGCGAGAGGGAAGCAGGAACTTGGAGTCCGGGCAGCACCCACCCCACAGTCCTGCCAGGGAGTGGCTCTTCATAGCCCCATTTTACAGGGGGATAAAGTGAGGCTCGGAGGGGTGGATGGGCGTGGGGGCAGGGCAGAGCTCAGGTCTACCTGGCTGTCCGGCCCTCACCATGAGCCCATGTACGTCTGTTCACCTCGGTCTCTTCCCCGAGTCCAAGCGCCCAGGGAGCCAGCTGTATGGCAGCACCTTCCCCAGGACCCAAGTTCAGGGGAAGAGACGGGAAGTAAGTACGGCATCAGGACAGGGGCCCCTAGCACGGGGCTCCCCACGGGCTGGACATCTTTCCTCCCAGAGGCCGGGTGATGGCTGAGGCCACAGGCAGGATCACGGCATGGCGGGGGTAGGAGTTGGTGTCCCTAACAGTGACACAAGAAGGCAGCCTGTGAGGCTCCGACCTCCCCTGCTGGCCCAGGGCTCCATGACAGAGGACAGCCATGGGTGGCCAAGAGGTGGCCTGGGCAGGATCAAAGGGCCAAGGGAGAGACGACATACAGGGGAAGGGGATGGGGCCCACGCAGAGCAGAAACCTTGCCTCAGCCGCCCAAACCAGCCACACACACAATCACGGAGGCACACACGAGACCCCACGGACACACACAGGTGCACACACGGGTACACACACAGACACACATACCAGCACACAGCAAGACACAGACACACATAGATGTGCACATAAGCCATACACACAGACACACACACTCAGACACACACGGACATACACAACACCACCCTCACACACACACACACAGATCCTAACTTCCTAGATCCAGCACGCTGAATGGGGGGACTTGCTGGAGACCCCCACAGGCACCTGCCCCAGAGGTGCTCTGCCTAGCCAGGATCATGCACGGTCTCAGTCACTACCATCAGAAAGACGCATACCCTGAAGTTTCCCTGGTCCCTACCCCATGGTCCTCCATCTGTCCTAAATCCATAACCTTTTTGGGGAGTAAGGTGTGTCTACCTCAGAAAGGCTCTGTTGACCTAACAAAAGGACAGTCGTTCACCCAGGATTCCTTCAAATCCTAAGTCCTTCACCTTCCCCACGTCAACAACACAACAAGCATTGCCAGCTCCTGAGAACTTCAGGGAACCCGCACAGTCACATGGAGCCTCACAGCAACCCACAAGGAGCTGGAGACGTCAGTACCACCATCTTATAGAGGAGGAAACTGAGGCTCAGAGACACAAAGTGACTGCCCAAGGCCACTCAGCCACTAAAAGGAAGCGTGGATCTGCAACCAGCTGTGAGACACCCAAGCCAGCTCTCCCACCTTCTGGGCTGTCCTGCCTCCAACCAACCAAAGTCAGCAGTGACCCTTCAGACACACACTGAAACCACTGTTCCGAAAACAGTGCGTGGGGGACGAGAACCTTGAATGGGCCGGGCCAGCACCAGACCCTCATCGTAGAATGTCTCACTGATCCTTAAACCCATGGGATTACCGGTCACCTTGCCCACTCCACAGAGGAGGCGCCTGAGCCAGGGCGAGGCTGAGCTAGTGGCCAGGGTCCCCAGCCAGGGTCCCCAGCCAGGGTTTGAACCAGGACCATCTAACCCCAGGTCTCCTGTCCTTCATCATTGGGCCACCCTGCACTGATGTACAGCAAGCAGACAAGGGGGTGACTTAGAAACAAAGGGTACCCATCATAAAGCGAGTCGTTTGTGCCATGTAGTTGCTTTTCTAAGCACTGTGTGGGCATCCTCTGTTCTCCCTTATGGTACCCACTTGAGACGGGTGCTCCTAGGAACTCCATTATAGAGATGAGGAAACTGAGGCACAGATAGTCTGAAGAGTTGACTTAAGACCCCACGGCCAAGGGAGCCTGTCTGTATTTATTTCTGCGCCACGTAGAGGCAGGTGTGACTGCTGCCTTGCTCCAACGCAAGGTCTCTGGGTGCACACTGGCTGGCCTCCCTCCTGGGTCCTGCCCCTGGCCCTGGGCTGGAGGCCCGCCAAGTGTCCCTGCCTGGACACCTCTGGCCAGAGGAGGCACTGGCGCATCCCCGTGGGAAGTCCTAGGAACTAAGGGCGGGTGAGGAGCCGGCAGCCAACCCCCAGCTCTGAGGTGCAGCCCTACTCAATGTCGTTCTTAAGAGTCTGGGGTCATAGGCTAGTCCTCTAAGGAGAGGGGCCCCTTTGCAGCAGGTGAGCCTGCGAAGGCCACGCCGCTGGGTGCCCTCGCGAGCGCATTACCTTGCCACCACCCTGGCCTTGCCTTTGTTGCGACTCCCACTTAAAATATCAAAGCTGCGGGCCACAATGCCCCACTGAAAGCTGAGTCACCCAGGTTTTGTGACACTACCAAATCCCTGCTGCTGTCTCGCTCTGAGCCTGGGGCTCCTAGCACCAGATGAAAAGGAAATCCCCAGCCATGGGTGGGACAGGGAGGCCCAGTGAGGCCCGGCGCCACATAAAGGGGCCTTGTTCCCAAATCAAAAGGGCCTGAACAAAAAGCAGAGAGAAGAAAGGGCTGGGGGCGGTGGGGCCAGCTGCAGTCTGGCGCACCTTGAATGGCACGGTGTGCCAGTCCGGCCTGAAGTCCCCGGCTGGCAGGGAAGCCCCTCCCCCCCACTTCCTGGGCAGCCCTGGGCTTTTCCAGAAGCCCTGCAGTGGGAGGAAGAGAAGGACGGGGTGGGGGTCACACACGCAGCCAAGCGGCGGTACCTTCTAGAGCCCCAAATCCCATATAAATAGAATGCCCATGGGCAGCCAGCCTTCGGTTCCCTACAGCACCAGCAGCAGCAGCAGAATAACACCAACACTAACACCACCACCAACCCCAGCAGCAGCAACCACCACCACCTCCGCCGAGCTTGTTCCTTGTCTGTAGAATGGTGCTGGCCATGCAGGGCTGCTGTCAAGGTTCAATGAGTTAATCCTTAGAAAGATCTTACCTAAGCGTGTGCAGAGAGCAGCCACCATTTAGGGAGCATTTGTCCTGTGCCAGACTCTACTCTAAACACCTGACTGGCGTTGTTTCCTGCAGAGCGATGCTGTTGTCACACTTTCCGTTTGCAGATGAGAACACCAAGACCTGGAGAGGTTCAGGAGATTGCCTTCAGCTGGGAAATCAGACACCCAGAATCAGAACCACAGGCAACCTGATTCCAAAACCTGTGCCCAGAACCAGGCTGCCAGCCTGCCTCCCAAGTGGGTGAGGCAGGAGGGTCCTGCGTGCAAAGGAGGCCTTGCCTGCCAGCAGAGCCAACCCCGACCCTCTGCCTGGTGCACACCAGCGCTGCACCCCCAAGACCAGTGGGAAATATCTGTCCTGGGATGGACTCTTAAAGTGATGCTCCAACATCACCCCCGCCCCCCGTGCAGAAAGAATCCCAGGGAAACCTGCCCTTGGGAATTGTTTAGCAGTTGGCTGCTAATTTTAAAACTCTGAGAACCCAAACGCAGGCCAAATAAAGCTAGTCTGAGGGCTACAGCTGGCCTGGGGACTATGACTCCCAGTGACAAAGACAGGACCCAGGGCCCAGAACCAGTCTGCCTGGGTGCAGATCCCAGCTCTGCCAGATACCACCCGAGGGGACATGGGAGGAAATGAAACTTCTATGCCTTAGTTCCCAAATCTGCAAAATGGGGATATTAGTATTTAAGGGTAATTGAGTTTTTGTAGGACAGAAAGAAGCCACCAAGAGCTCTAGCCTCAGTGCCTTGCCCCAAGGGCACTTGAAGCTGGGCCACCCTTCTTGGGTTTTAAGGAGGGACACATTTAGCGCCTCAGTTGGTTCACCTGAACTGGGGTGTCCCCACCCCTGTGCCTCGATTCCTGCACGAACAGGAGCAGCCTAGAGCTCAAGTCTTCCCATCGGAACATGCTGATTATGTTGGGGTGGGGACAGCTCTGTGACCTCTCACTTTTAGCATCAAAACCAACTTTTTAGCCAATGCTTTCAAGGCAGGCTTCACCACTGGGCCTCTACCACTCCCCACAGTCCAGGAGAACTTTTTTTGTTTTGTAAATTGCCTTTCTAAAAGCCATCCTGGCAGGCTTTGATGTGGCCCTTTGATAATTTAGCCTCATCAATAGGCAGGCCCGACCCAGAGAGACTTTGAAGAGGAAGCCCTCTCATCCCCAAGCAGGGAATGCACGACTCCTGTCTCAAGCCTGGTGGAGGAGGGAGCAAAGGAGTGGGTGGGGGGAGGGGTCAACCGGCTGTGCAGCAATTCACGCAGCCACACACGGCCCTGCCAGCACCTGGGTGAGGCCAGGGCTGCGAGTTCTGTTGGTCATGAGGAGGGGGTGGGTGGCCTGAGGATGGAACTTCACAGAGGGAAGCCAGCCCAGAGCCTTTGGAGACATGGGGATCTGGTTTGCATTTCAGCTCTGGCACTTTTCAGCCATAATGCCTGTGACAGGTCACTTACACTTTGTGAGCCTCAGTTTCCTCACTTTAAAAATGGGGGTGGTAGTGGAAACTAGCACCTGCTGACACCATTATAGTGAGGACTAAATGAGATGTGTACATAACAGGTCAGCACAGTGCCCGGTACACAAGAGGTGCTCAGGATGAGCTGGAACTGTGACGACAGCAGCGGCGGTGGTGAAGATGATGACGAAGGTGGTGAAGACGGAGATGCTGTTGCTGGAAATCTTTTCCAATTCTATTTTCACAGGATTCTCCCCTTTTCTGGGATGTAACGCAAAGTCTCAAAGCAATTAGTGGTAGAGCCAGACCTGGCACCTCAGCCTCCTGACACCCATTCCAGTGCTCTCTCCCCTGGTCCTGCCCCTGTTGATATCACCTCAAATTGAAGCAACTGGTATAATCCTTAAATTAATTCCTAGGATTCATGGGTGCCCAGAATTAGATGACTTGGGCTTAGGTCCCCAGATCTGTGGATTTGTCTGTTACCTCTTCTGTATCTCTTTACCCCTCCTTCTTTAGTAGCAGAAGCCCTTGTAGTATGGTTCAGAAACGAAACAATACGCAAGCAAATATATACAATTCAGGTGGTGATAAAGCCAGGTAACAGGATGGAGAATGATCAGATTGTGATTCTTTAGATAGGGCGGGGGGAACAGTACATGAAGAAGGAAGAAGGGCCTTAGAAACGTGCCCCATGTGTCTGAGTAAGCCAGGGGTCAGGCAGCTGGGTTCATGTGAACTTGGGGTGCCTAGTGGCTGGATAGTGACTCTCCAAAAGACACGTTCATATCGCATTTTCTGAAATGAGTGAGTATTACCTAATATGGTAAAAGAATGAATTCTTGGGCCGGCCCGGTGGCGCACTGCTACAGTGCGCCGCTTGGGAGAGCGGCGGCACTCCCGCCGAGGGTTCGGATCCCACATACAGACCGGTTCCCGCTCACTGGCTGAGCGAGGCGCGGGCGCCACACCGAGGGGTGCGATCCCATTGCCGGTCCCGGTCTGGTACGGGCGCGACCCTGAGGGTTGCGATCTGTTGCCAGACACGAAAAAAGACAAAAAAAAAAAGAATGAATTCTTGGGCCGGCCCGGTGGCGCACTGCTACAGTGCGCCGCTTGGGAGAGCGGCGGCACTCCCGCCGAGGGTTCGGATCCCACATACAGACCGGTTCCCGCTCACTGGCTGAGCGAGGCGCGGGCGCCACACCGAGGGGTGCGATCCCATTGCCGGTCCCGGTCTGGTACGGGCGCGACCCTGAGGGTTGCGATCTGTTGCCAGACACGAAAAAAGACAAAAAAAAAAAGAATGAATTCTTGGGCCGGCCCGGTGGCGCACTGCTACAGTGCGCCGCTTGGGAGAGCGGCGGCACTCCCGCCGAGGGTTCGGATCCCACATACAGACCGGTTCCCGCTCACTGGCTGAGCGAGGCGCGGGCGCCACACCGAGGGGTGCGATCCCATTGCCGGTCCCGGTCTGGTACGGGCGCGACCCTGAGGGTTGCGATCTGTTGCCAGACACGAAAAAAGACAAAAAAAAAAAAAGACAAAAAAAAAAAGAATGAATTCTTATTGGCAAAAGATGTGATTAAGGATTTTGACAGGAGGAGCTTATCCTGGACAACCCAGGTGGGCCCTAACTATACTGATGTGAATCCTTATAAGAGAGACTCAAACAGGAGGTGGCACCGAGGAGAGGAGGAGACTGTGAAGACGGAGGCAGAGACAGGAGTGATGTGGCCACGAGCCACCTTATGCTGGAAGACACAAGGAAGGATTCTCTCCTAGAGACTCTGGAGGGAGTGTGGCCTCCCTGACTCCTTGACTTCAAATTTCCAGTCTCCAGAATGTTAAGAGAATAAATAAGCCACCCAGTTTGGGATCATTTGTTGCAGCAGCCCTAGGAAGCTAACACAGGGGCAGTGGTGAGCACTGAGATCAGAGACTGAGGTGGTCCCATCATTCAGGGCCTCGTAAGGACTCTGGACCTTGTTCTGGGGGTGAGGAGATGTCATTAGGGGATCAAGAGCAGAGCATGATGGCATCTGATGTGCCTTTTAAAGAATGAGTCTGGCTAGTGGGTCTATAGAAAGGTGGGGGGAAATCAACTAGGAGCCTGGTCCTCCAGGTACCAGAGAGTGACACCTGGCCTCAGGGATCCCTGTCTGGGGCTGCCACACACACAATCAGCCAGTTGCACTCAGGGTTATCAGTGCTCTTAGGAAGAGAGAAGGGCATGGCTGGGTCCCTCTGATCAGCCAAACAGACCAGATGTGACTTTTGTGAGAAGCAAAAGGCCACGTGGCCTCTGGGACAGAGACAGTTGTGTGTAAATATTTAGAAAACTGGATGTGATATGTTCATTGATACATATCACTTCTTTTTTGGCCCATGATTCTTTGAATGACAAAGGGGCGACACCCAATTCTTTCTATGCCAATGTATAGGCAGGCCAGTGAACTCTAGTGAACTGAGGCAGAGGAAAAAGGAGGGACAGGCAGGCCCAGGAAGCTTCAGCCCACAGAACCCTGTCAGGGTGACCCTGCAGCTTAAATCCTAGGGAATCCACAAGGTAGAGTCACTAATGGGAGCTCTGCAAGGACAAGGACCAGCTGTTAAGACATAAAAGCCCAGCGAGTAAATGCTCTTCTTCATCAATTGGTATCAAAAGCCCTTGTAGCTGTGTGAAGAGGCAAATCTATCACAATTAAAACTAGTTCCAATAGTAAACCATTTTTCTTTAAGTTCCTGCCCCTTCTGCCTCTGCACATTCGTGCACACCACATCACCTCTTCTCCCCTCTTTACCTGTCCAATTCCTGGCTTTGAGTGAGCAGATACTCAAGGGGGGTGTAGTACCCAGGGGACCCTGAGCTGTGGGTAAAAGATGACCTTCTTTCTTTTATACATAAGGGGGCCACCCAAGAGGAGGAGTAAAATCAAAACCAATTAAAGCAGAAAAAGCAACTGAGACATCTATCTAAGGAGTTGAGCAGAGCAGAGGGTCTAAGGAAGAGGAGCAAGACAGGAACTTGGAAACTAGCTCCATACAGTGCAGGAGAACTAGTTCCAGTGCAAGGCTAAGCTTGGATGCCTCACCTGTGCCTCAGGAACATGCTGCTGTACTGTCTATAGCTGGGGGGAGCTTTAAAGGGCACCAAAACACTCCCATATTGCCCAGCCTGCTCCCAGTCATGCTCCAAGCCCTGCACATTCAGGGTCACCACATTTATAATGCATCACCTCAGACTCCTCCGTGACATCCCTCTTCTTGTGCTTTTTCAGTTTTCAGAAGGTGGAAGGAGAGAGCTATTACACAAGCTAGACACTACTATGCCAGATTCTGTTCCAGGGTTTTTACATGTTTATAGCACTTAATTCTCACCACATCTTTTTCATACAGGAACTACTGAGATCCTCTTTTTTCAAATAAAACTGAGGCTCAGAGAAGTGAAAAATTTCCAGACTCACATAAATCTGTCCTTATACCACACTACCTCTCCCAGTCTTGGAATTCATCCACTTATTCTCCAAGTATTTATTGACTGCTTCTGGGCGCCTGGCCCTGTTCCAAGCAGAGTGGGTATTATACAGAACAGAACAGACACAAACCCCTGTCTCCTGAGAAAGGAATCTGGGCACTGGAAGTATTCTGATTCTTGAACACAAGTGTGTTCAGTTTGAAAACAATCAAACTGTAGCTTCAGGATCCACACATTTACTGTATATTTGTTGTACTTAGAGGGAAAAAATATTTTAAAAATCCCTGGCTTCATGGATGTTACATTATGGTGGTGGTGGAGAGGGTGAATGGTAACTAAGATGTGGTGGACTAAATCATGCTCCCCAAAGATATCAAGGTACTATTCTATGGAACCTGTGAATGTGATATTATATTTGCAAAAAGGACATTGCAAATGCAATTTCAAAATATTGAGATAGGGAGATTATTCAGAATTGTTCAGGTGGGCCCTAAATATAACCACAAGTGTCTTTGCAAGAGAGAGGCAGAGGGAGATTTGACTACAGCACAGGAAGTAGGAGAGGTGATGCTGGAAGCAAGAGGTTGTAGTGATGTGTGTGAGGAAGAGATCATGAGCTACGGAATATAGGTGGCCTCTAGGAGCTAGAAAAGTCAAGGAAACAGAAGGTCCTTTATAGCCTCCAGAAGGAAGCAGCCCTGCTGAGACTTTGACCCTAGCCCAACAACACTTTGGATTTCTGGCCTCCATAACTTGGACAAAACCTTTGTGCTGTTTTAAGCCACCACATTTGTGGTAATCTGTTACAACGACAACAGGAAACTAATACCTAAGATAATCAAATACTACATTTGGCATTACAGTGCTGTCTTTCAACTGATGTAGGTAGGTTTCTCACTATCCTGCTCCTCCTCCTGAAGGCCTTAGCCTCTGTATGGGTCTGAGCAGGCAATGACCCCTTTGGTCAGAAAAGAGAAGGTCCTGATGACAAGATTGGTTCTAGAAAACAGAAATGCCCTCTGCAGACGATCACAAGAGCACCTGGGGGAACCAGAGATTGAAGACAGACCCCTCCAGTGAGCTGAGCAGGGCATCTGGCTTTTGTCCTACAAAAGCTGTAACCCCTGCTGCTTTGTCTAGCAGGGACACCTCTATGAAACATGGCACCAAAGCCTGTACTGGTTATGTTGTCTGTTAAAAGGGGAACTTCTTCCTTTCTCCGGAGTTATGCACATTAAAGAAACCATAAACACACTTTCTTTGGGGGGGGGCAGTAAGGAGATCACAACCCTTGGCTCGGTGCCGTCTGCACCACGCTCAGCCAGTGAGCACACTGGCCATCCCTATATAGGATCTGAACCCACGGCCTCAGCACTAACAGCACCACACTCTCCCAAGTGAGCCACAGGGCTGGCCCCCATAAACACACTTTCTTTGGGGGGGGGGGGCAGTAAGGAGATCACAACCCTTGGCTCGGTGCCGTCTGCACCACGCTCAGCCAGTGAGCACACTGGCCATCCCTATATAGGATCTGAACCCACGGCCTCAGCACTAACAGCACCACACTCTCCCAAGTGAGCCACAGGGCTGGCCCCCATAAACACACTTTCTAAAGTCAAAATCTACTTTTCTATATTCTCCTCAAGTAAAGGAGGCAATGAGGCTGAAGACTGATGGCCTTTCCTGGCTCCATGCCTTTGGCCACTGGCCCCTCTGCCTGGGGTGCCAGCCTTCCTTTATGCCTGGAGGACTCTCACTCATCCTTCAATACCTGACTCTCTTGTTTCCTCCTCTGCAAAGGGTCGGGGGTCCCCAAGACCACCCTCAGTTTCAATGATTCACTAGAAGGGCTCACAGAACTCAGAAAGCTGTTCTACTTAAAGTTATGGTTCATTATAGCCAAAGCATACATGCTAAAATCCCAAAAGTAAGAGAAGCATGAGGCAGAGTCTGGGAGAGACCAGGTGCCAGCTCCCAGCTCTCCTCGGCCAGTGGAGCTGCATGGGCAGTGCTGAATTCTCTAAGCAACGGTGTGTGACAACACACACAGAGGATTGGTGTGCAGGGCTTTTGTTGGGAGTTGGTCTTGTAGACATGGAGAGTTCATGTCTGACTGACCTCAGCTGCTCATTCTCCAGCCCCTCCAGAGGTCAGACTGATCCAGCAAGGCTGAAGGTCTCAGGTATACACAGACACTCTTACCAGGCAGGATATTCTGAGAGCTTAGAGTTATTTTGAGCAAGGGTCAGTTTTTTCTTTGGAATATACAGTGTATGAGTCCATTTCTGTGTTGCTATAACAGAATAGCTGAGACCGTGTAATTTACAAGCAAAGGGATTTATTTGGCTCATGATTCTGGGACAGCTGCATCTAGCACAGGCCTCAGGCTGCTTCTACTCATGATGGAAAGTGGCAGGGAGCCGGTGAGTGTAAAATCACATGGCAAGTGGAAGCAAGAGAGAGAGAGGTGAGGTGCCAAATTCCTTTAAAGAACCAGTTCTCCAAGGAACTAATAGAGCAAGAAGTCACTTACTGCCACCCCCCCCACATACACACCCCCATCAAGGGCACCAATCTATTCATGAGGGACCTGCCCCCATGACCCAAACACCTCCCAGTACTGCCATATCGGGAATAAGATTTCAACATGAGTTTTGAGGGACAACACATCCAAACTATATCATGCAGGGTTTAGACATTTTCATTCTATATGCCTTTTATTTCTTTTTCTTGCTTTATAGCAATGGCTAAGATCTTTAGTATGATTTGAATAGAAGTGGTGAGAGAAGACATCTTTGCCTTATTCCTAATCTTAAAAGGAAAGTATTTGGTTTTTCACTCTTAAGTATGTTATCTGTGTTCTTTGTTTTTTTGTTTGGTAGAAGCCCTTTTTATGCATGGATATTGAATTTTATTAGATTTTTGTACTGCATCTAATGAGATGATCACATGATTTTTCTTCTTACTTTTTTATTAATATAGTAAATTACATTTAATTGATTTTCAAATATTAAACCAACCTTGCATTCCTAGAATAAACTCTACTAGGTCATAATGTATATTCATTTTATATATTCCTGGGCTTGATTTACTATTGTTTTCTTAAGGATTATTGCCTTTATGTTCATGAGGGATAGTGATTGACTTGTAATTTCCTTTTCTTATAATGTCTTTGCCTGGTTTTGGTATCTGAGTTACACTTGCTGCATAAAATTAGTTGGGAATGGTTTTTCCTCTCTATTTTTTGAAAATGTTTACCTAGAAATCATATTACTTCTTCCTGCAATGTTTTATAGGCTGCACCAGTAAAACTATCTTATGGGAAGGTTGCTAATAATGAATGCTATTTCCTTAACAGATATAAAGATACTTGTATTTTCCATTTCTTCATGAGTCAGTGTAGTGGATTGAATCATGTTCCCCAAAAACTCCCTGAAGTTTGTATTGTGTCTCCTAAGTTTTTATGTATTAGAAACTTAGCACCCACTGTGATTGCTAAGAGGGTGGGAAATCCTATTATGGTAATTGAAAGGTAGAGCCTTGAAGAGGTGATTGTGCCCCCACTGTGATTGCTAAGAGGGTGGGAAATCCTATTATGGTGATTGAAAGGTAGAGCCTTGAAGAGGTGATTGGATTGTGGGACTGTGCAGTAGTGAATGGATTAAAAATTTTGGCCAGCGGTGTGGTTCTGAAGGATTTAAAAGAAGTGGAGAGTCTGTCTTTCTCTCTCTCTCTGCTTCCACCATCTTGCAATGTGAGACCTCCGGGTCACTGTCACCACCACCAGGTGGACTTTGGACTTCCCAGCCTCAGAAACTGTAAGCAAATAAATTTCATTTTCTTTACAAATCACCCAGTTCAGTGTACTTTGTGATAAGCAACAAAACAGACTAATAAAGTCAGTTTTGGTAATTTATGTCCTTAAGTTTGTTTAAGTTGTCGCATGTATTGGCATAAAGTTGTCTATTATATTCCCTTAATATCCTTTTCATGTTTGTAGGATGTATAGTAATGTACTTTCTCTTATTTTTGGTAATTTGTGTTTTCTCTCTTGATAAATCTAGCTAGGAGTTTATAATTTTTAAAATCTTTTCATAGAACCAATTTTTGCTTTTGTGACCACTATCTTTATTTGTTTTCCATTTCATTCTTTCTTTCTCTCTCTCTCTGCTTCCACCATTTTGCAATGTGAGACCCCCGGGTCACTGTCACCACCACCAGGTGGACTTTGGACTTCCCAGCCTCAGAAACTGTAAGCAAATAAATTTCATTTTCTTTACAAATCACCCAGTTCAGTGTACTTTGTGATAAGCAACAAAACAGACTAATAAAGTCAGTTTTGGTAATTTATGTCCTTAAGTTTGTTTAAGTTGTCGCATGTATTGGCATAAAGTTGTCTATTATATTCCCTTAATATCCTTTTCATGTTTGTAGGATGTATAGTAATGTACTTTCTCTTAAATTTGTGTTTTCTCTCTTGATAAATCTAGCTAGGAGTTTATAATTTTTAAAATTTTTTCATAGAACCAATTTTTGCTTTTGTGACCACTATCTTTATTTGTTTTCCATTTCATTCTTTCCTTCATAATTTCCTTTTTTTTTTTTTTTTTTTTGCTTATTTTTGGTTTAGTTATTCATCTTTTTCTAGTTTCTGAAGATAAAAGCTTAGATAATTAAATTTAGACCTTTATTCTCTTCTAATGTAGACAT
>NW_007731642.1:91473-93295 GCF_000696425.1 Galeopterus variegatus
CATTCTTACCTTCATAATTTCCTTTTTTTTTTTTTTTTTTTTGCTTATTTTTGGTTTAGTTATTCATCTTTTTCTAGTTTCTGAAGATAAAAGGTTAGATAATTAAATTTAGACCTTTATTCTCTTCTAATGTAGACATTTAAAACTGTTGCTGTCTCCCAAGAATTTTGTGTTTTCATTATTATCCAATTAAAAATATTTTCCAATTTCCTTTTTGATTTATTCTTTGATCTATGGATTAAAGTTTGTGGTTTAATTCAACAACAGAAAACCCCAAACAACCTAATAGACATGTCTCCAAATGACCAATAAGTACATAATAATAAGTTCATAAAGAGATTCTCAGCATTACTGATCATTAGGAAAGTGAAAATCAAAACCACAATGAAATTCCACTTCGTGCCTATCAGGATGGCTATTGTGTATACACACACACACACACACACACAATGAGTGTCGGCAAAGATGTGAAGAAATTGAAACCCTGTGCATTGCTGGTGGAAATGTAAAATGGTGCAGCCACTGCTGAAAACAGTTTAATGGCTTCTCAAAAGGTTAAACCTAGAATAACTATACGATCCAGCAATTTCACTCATAGGTATATACCCAAAAACGTTGAAAGTGAGGACTCAAGCAGATTTTTGTACACCAATGTTCATAAGAGCATTATTCACAATAACCCAAAAGTGGAAACAACCAGAGTGTTCATCAACAGGTGAATGGATAAACAAAAGAACAATGGAATATTATTCAGCCTTAAAAAGGAACGAAACTCTGATAATGCTACGATACGAGTGGACCTTGAAAATATCATGCAAAGACAAATGCAAACAGATACAGTATTGATTCTATTTATACGAGGTACTTAGAACAGGCCAATTTATACAGACAAAAAGTAGAACAGAAGTTACTAAGTTACTAGGGGCTGAGAGTAGAGGAGTGGAAGTAATTGTTTAGTGGGTACAGAGTTTCTGTTTGGGGGATAATAAAATTCTGGAAATGGGTAGTGGTGATGGTTGCACAACATTGCGAATGTACTTAAGGGCACTGAATTGTATGGTTAAAAATGGTTAAAATGATAACTTGCATGTTATGTATATGTTACCCCAATAGAAAAAGTTTCTTGCTTAATTTCCAAACAGTTGATAATTTTCTGGATATCTTTTTATTCCTAATTTTGAATTTAATTCCATTGTAGTGAGAGAGCATACTTTACATGATTTAAAATTTTTGATATACATTGAGACTTGTTTTATGGTTTAGGGTATAAGCTATGAGCTATCTTAGTAAATGATCTATGTGTCCCTAAAAAAATGTGTATTCTGTTCTTTTTGGATAGTGTGTCCTGTAAATGTCACTTAGGTTGACTTGGTGGATAACATTGCTTAAATCTTGGACACTGATTTTTTTTTTACTACTTTCTATTAATTTTTCAACCACAGTGTGGATTTATGTGTTTCTTAGTTTTTCTCAGGTTTTGCTTCATGTTTTTTGCAGCTGTGTTGCTAGGTGTGTGCAAATTTAGAATGGTTATGGTTTCCTGATGAGCTAATACTTTCATCATTAAGAAATAACTCCCTGTATCTCTGGCAATACTCCTTGCCTTGAAGCGTACTTCATCTGACATTAACATAGTCAAATCACCTTTTTCATGCTCACCGTTTGTATATACCTTTTCCTATCATTTTATTTTTGGCCTATCTGTCTTTATTTTTTATTATTATTATTATTTTTTTTTGTCTTTTGTCTTTTTCCGTGTCCGGCAACGGATCGCAACCCTCAGTGTTGCCCCCGTACCGGACCGGGGACCGGCAACGGGATC
>NW_007731642.1:94163-96185 GCF_000696425.1 Galeopterus variegatus
AACTCTGATAATGCTACGATACGAGTGGACCTTGAAAATATCATGCAAAGACAAATGCAAACAGATACAGTATTGATTCTATTTATACGAGGTACTTAGAACAGGCCAATTTATACAGACAAAAAGTAGAACAGAAGTTACTAAGTTACTAGGGGCTGAGAGTAGAGGAGTGGAAGTAATTGTTTAGTGGGTACAGAGTTTCTGTTTGGGGGATAATAAAATTCTGGAAATGGGTAGTGGTGATGGTTGCACAACATTGCGAATGTACTTAAGGGCACTGAATTGTATGGTTAAAAATGGTTAAAATGATAACTTGCATGTTATGTATATGTTACCCCAATAGAAAAAGTTTCTTGCTTAATTTCCAAACAGTTGATAATTTTCTGGATATCTTTTTATTCCTAATTTTGAATTTAATTCCATTGTAGTGAGAGAACATACTTTACATGATTTAAAATTTTTGATATACATTGAGACTTGTTTTATGGTTTAGGGTATAAGCTATGAGCTATCTTAGTAAATGTTCTATGTGTCCCTAAAAAAATGTGTATTCTGTTCTTTTTGGATAGTGTGTCCTGTAAATGTCACTTAGGTTGACTTGGTGGATAGCATTGCTTAAATCTTGGACACTGATTTTTTTTTTTTACTACTTTCTATTAATTTTTCAACTACAGTGTGGATTTATGTGTTTCTTAGTTTTTCCCAGGTTTTGCTTCATGTTTTTTGCAGCTGTGTTGCTAGGTGTGTGCAAATTTAGAATGGTTATGGTTTCCTGATGAGCTAATACTTTCATCATTAAGAAATAACTCCCTGTATCTCTGGCAATACTCCTTGCCTTGAAGCGTACTTCATCTGACATTAACATAGTCAAATCACCTTTTTCATGCTCACCGTTTGTATATACCTTTTCCTATCATTTTATTTTTGGCCTATCTGTCTTTATTTTTTATTATTATTATTATTTTTTTTTTTTGTCTTTTGTCTTTTTTCCGTGTCCGGCAACGGATTGCAACCCTCAGNGAGCGCCGCCGCGCTTCCCAAGCGGCGCACTATCCAGTGCGCCACCAGGCCGGCCCCCTATCTGTCTTTATAGTTACAGTGTATTTCTTATAAAAAGCACATAACTGAGTCTCATTCTTTATTCAGGCTAATAATCTTTCCTTGTTAATTGAACTATTTAGACTATTTCAATTTAATATAATTTTTACTATGGTTGATTTTCAGTTTATCATCTTCCTAGTTCTTTCATTTATTCCATCTGCTTTTTTTACTTTTTTCTTCTGAATTAATTGAATGTAATTTTAGTATTCTACCTTATCTTCTTAATGCATTTTTAAAGCTATACAACTTTGTTTTAGTTTTTATCATTGTTCTAGGTATTATACTACGTATCCTTAATATGTCACAATACACCTTGAATTAATATTATACCACTTCAGCATATTGTAACAATATACTTCCATTTATCCTTTACCTTGTTCTTTGTGCTGTTGTATCATTTATTTTATTTCTGCATATGTTATAAGCCCCACAGTACACTGCTATTATTTTTGCTTAATTTGTAAATTCTCTGTTTTTGTTGGAATAATTTCTATTGACCTGACTTCAAGTTCATGATCTTTTCTTCTGCAGTATCAAATCTGTTCTTAAGACTGTCCAGTAAATTTTTGAATTTGACATTTCAGATATTATATTTTTCAGATCTAAAATTTTCATTTGCTTATTTTTTTAGTTTCCATTTATCTGCTGTCATTCCACATCTCTGTATTCATTATGTTCGTTTTTCCCCTTAAATCCTTGAACAATTTATAGTAATTGCTTTGAAGTTCTCATCTGCTGATTCTGTCATCTACATCATCTCTGGGTCTGTTTCTATTAATTATTTTTTCTGTTCTGATTATGGGTCACATTTTTCCTGCTTCTTTGTATGGCTAGTATTTTTCTATTGTATGCTGGACGTTACAAATTCTACAAATTATTTTAGTTTGGATTTTGCTGTGTTCCTTTAAAGAACATTAACTG
>NW_007731642.1:96578-109776 GCF_000696425.1 Galeopterus variegatus
ACAAATTCTACAAATTATTTTAGTTTGGATTTTGCTGTGTTCCTTTAAAGAACATTAACTGCTTCCCCCACCTCACCCCGCAAAATGCAGTTCATTTATTAGTGAAGCAGTTTGAGCCTATGAAAGATTATCTCTATATTTTATTAATGTGGATCTAAAACAGCCCCTACTCTAGGGTTGCAGTATCAAGACTGCTGCTTTCTGTTGGGTTTCATTTCCCTGTGCTTCAGTTTGGAAATTTCCCCCAAGCATAAAACCAGGAAGAATGTGAAGTTTATCTCATATGTTTTCTTTCTCTCAAGGAAAATAGTTTTGCTGTTTGTCCAATGCCTTCAAAAAGTTGATTTAAATGTTATGTCCAGTTTTATAATTATTTACAGTGGAAGGGTGATTTTAATACTCATTACCACAGCATAGTTGGAACCAGATTTCCTTTACTCAGCATAGTCTTGTGTTTTTTTAACTTTTTATTTTGAAGTCACTTTCTACTTAAAGTTGCAAAAAATAGTACCAAGAGTTACTCAGCCCATTTCCTCTAATGTTAGCATCTTATGTAATCATAGTACAATCATCAAAACTAAGAAATTAACATTGGTACAACATTATTAACTAAACCGCAGACACTATCCAGATTTCACAAGTTCAGTCACTAATGTCCTTTTCCTGTTCCGGGATCTAATCCAAGATGCCAGGTTGCGTTGACTCATCACGTCTCCTTGATCTTCTCAGTCTGTGGCGGTTCCTCAGCCGTTCCTTATCTATCATGCCTTTGACACGTTTGAAGAGTATTGGTCAGTTATTTGGTAGAATATTCCTCCATTTGAGTTTATCTGATGTTTTCTCATGATAAGGTTGAGGTTCTGCATTTTTACAAGGATGTCCCAGAAGCAATGCATCATATCAGAGTGTCGATATGTCTCGTTACTGGTGACATTAACCTAGATCACTGCTTAAGGTGGCATCTTCCAGTTTCTCTGGTACAAAGTTACTACTTTTCCTATTATAATTAATAACTATTTGGGGGGGTGATACTTTGAAACTATGCAAATATCCTGTTTCTCCTCGAGCTTTCACCCACTAATTTTAGCTTCAATCAGTGGATCTTGCCTGCAACAATTAGTACTGTGGTTCTAGTGGTGATTTTCTATTTTCCTAATCCTTTCTGCCTCTATTGATTGGAATCATTTTGTAAGGAAGAGCTGATCCTTCTCACCATTGATTCATTTACTCCACACAATCTTAAGGTACCAGATGCATTTCTTCCCATGCAGTGGGGGAGACTTTTGTGTTAAGCAAAATTGCGGTTCTTGCCTCTTCGGCAGACTGATCCTTGTCAACAGTGACAAGCCTTCAGACTTCCTACAATATTTCTCTGACGTTCTCACAGAATAAGAGCTGAGACTGTGCTCACACGTAATTATTTGTTTTTAATCTGAGAGAATGTTTTCCACTCCTCTGAAATCTGCATTGCCTGCTGGAGGTGCCGCTGTTCACATGGCATTTCTCCCACTCCTGGGCCTGACCCCTCCTCCGGCCCCTTTTGTTGCTCCTGTTTCTGCAAATATTCCCCTAATTATTTTCCTCCCTGAATCCACACTCCTTGTTGCAGCGATTACCATCAAGAGACAAAGTCTATTCCCTCCCTCCCCACCCCCCTTGAATCTGGGCTGGTCTCATTACTTGCTTTGGCCAATAAAATGTGGCTGCCGTGACCAGTGGCTAGTTCTGAGCTAGGACCTGAGAGGACTCAGGACCCTGCCACTGCCATGTGGATAAGCCTGGGCTAGCCTGCTGGAGGATGAGAGACATGTGGCCCAGATGCCCCTATCACACCATTCATAGCTGGCCAGCTTCAGACATGCAAGTGAGCCATCCTAGACAGGCCAGACCCCAGCCAATCTTCCAGCTATCTGCAGATGCACAAGTGAGTCCAGCCAAGATCATCCACACCTGATCCAGCTCAGCAGAACTTCCCAGCTGACCCCAAGGCCCATGTAGAGATGCAAATGCTTATCATTTCAAGAGACTGAGTTTTAGAGGTGGTTTGTTACACAGCAATAGCTACCTGATACAGCCCTAACCCCTTCCACTCTCAAACTAGATTCTATAACACCTCCAACAGATCCCCAGGGCTCTAGAGATGTGGTGTGAGAAACACTCCTGGTCTAGCCTTTCATAGAAGGGGTGACACCAAAAGGGATCAAGTGACCAGGAAGAGGGGGACAGCAAACTACAGGCAAATGTGGGGAGAGAACCCAGGGCTCTGGCTTCCTCATCCAGTGCTCTTTCCAGGGCACTTTCTGCCCTTGCTTTCACGCCTTTTACTTGATCAGAGCTCAGCTTTCACATCCTCAGACCACATAGCTCCAGATCCACAGAAAGCCCTCAGTGTTCACCTGCCCAGACCCAAGCCTGACCTCAGCAATCCAGAAATCCTGCCTATGTGGGGCAGGTGTCAGCAACCAGAGCTCTTCCTTCCTCACATGGACAGCAGTCACCCCCACATCGGGCCCTCCTCATCTTTGTCCTGCAGGGAATGGCTGTGGTCCTGCCAGCCCCTGCATTTGGAGGGGCCTGAGCCACTGTGGGCAGAGACAGTCCCTGAGAACACATTGCTCCATAGGTATATGTTAGATGAATGATTAATGACTGGTAGTTTATAGGATCTGGAAAGGCTTCTAACTGGAATGATCTGAGTCTAAATGCTGATGACCGCAGCAGAACAATAATTTATAGGGTTTGTACTGTACACGGCTGAGCTGAGTACGCTCTTCTGTAACTCATTTCATGCTCGCAAGAGCCGTATGACATAGCAGCTATTATTATCCTGTTTTACAGGTGAAGAAACTCAGAGAAATGCAGTAAGTGTCCAAGCTTCCCCTGACCACCCCATCCAGAACAGCAAGCCCTCATCACTGCCTGACCCTGAGCACTGATCACACCGGACACTCCAGCCACGTGTTATCTTATCGTCCAGGTCTCCCCTGCAGGACACACAGCCCCATGACTTCCATCTGTCCTGCTCACAGTGGCACCCAAGCCCTGGCGCATGGCAGCGGCTGAACAAATACCCTTGAAGTGAGTGGTCTGGGAATCCTGGAGCTGTAAGAACGGCCCTTGTGGAGGTCACGTTTTAGCAGGAAGCAAGATGTCAATCAACCAGTGGTACGATTCAGTATGCGATGATCACATGGTGGGCACAGGACACTGGGCAACCTGGTGCCATTGACAGTTACAGCTGAGATGGGTAGCAGGAATCCCTTCTTTATTCTTGAATCCAGTGCAGCCAGCAAAGGTAACTTTCAAGTTGGCGTGGAGAGGCTCCTGGCCTCGGCCCCGATGCAGGACCCAGGCGAGGTGGCAGCCCAGCTGCAGCCCTTGCATTTTGAAACCTCATCAAAATGAAGAGTGACCTCATGCATGCTTGCCGGGGGCTGATGGCCCATGGGGATGGCATTCCCAGAGACAGCAAGGAGTCAGTGGCCCTTTCTTCAACCACCAAATAAAAGCCAACTTCGGCACCACAAAGACAGGAGCATGAATCGCTTCTGCAGCGACTGCATTTCCTTTGAGAGGCCTGTCACTGGCAATGGGCAGTAAGAAAACATTTTGTCATGCACGTTAGCTGCCTTTCTCTGGGCCTTGGGTGGCCCAGGGCTGCTCCCCTCCAAGGGGAAGGCTGTCCCAGCCAGCACTCATCCATCAAGCTCATAATGAGGTAGCAAATTGCTGTTGTGAAGAGATGCTCAAAAGCCAAGGACTCCAGCCTGTGTCCATGAAGGCGTCAAAGGACTGTCCCCAGGGGACAAGCTCTCCCCTGGAGCCTTTCTGTGGGGGCAGAAGGCAGAAGGCTTTATTGATCACTAAAGAAGTTGTGGCGACCACCAGCAACTCCCTGGTTCCCTGGGGGTCAGGATGTCCCAGCTCCAGCCCTACTTACCGTCCCATTGTAGCAAAGGCTGCCCAGCCCCAGCATGGGCTGCCCTGGCCCTCTTACTGCCCCATTATAATCAGGGGACAGCCAGATGCTCCCCATCAACACCCCAGTGACACTCCAAAACCTTGTCAACTTCAGAGTTGCCCTTGAGAGACCCCGTTTCAGCCCTCCTGCACGTGGAATCCCACTGAACAGTTTTCTCTGTGGCTCCTCCCCATCCACATCACTTAATGAGGCCCATCTGTGCTGCCACGCAGTCTTACCTCGTCCATTTTCACTGCTGTATAATATTCCTTGACAGGGATGCTCTGAAGCCCACGCCGTCACTTCCTGAAACCAAGTGTGTTCCCTGCTCCCCCGGGGAGGGACAGAGACAGTGGATGAGTTGGTGTCAGATGGAGGGGGGCAGGGGGGAGTGCAAAGCCGAAGGATGAGCTGGAGCCGGCGGGGAGGCTGCTCAGCACAGGCGACTGCTAAGGAGCCCAAAGCGATCATGCTCGGGACGCCGGAGCACAGGAGGCACCTGCAGCAGAGGCAGCAGCTGGGGCAGAGGTCTGGAACTGGCTGGGCACATTCCCTGTGGTGGGAACTGAGTTCCTGCCGCCCAGTATGAGGCCTGGCTGGGCAGAGAGGGCTGCTGGGGCCTGGCAGGTGGCTGCTGAGGTGTGGGTGTGAGCAGGTGGTGGGCCCACAAGAAAGTGGGAAGAGCCTGAGCTTTGGGGTCAGAGCCCTGGGTTAGCATCCCACTTCCTCACTTACTGAGGGGGCGTAATCCCCACCAGCGAGGACACTGCAAGGAAGGTGGTGACAGTTATGTGCTCTAGGCATCAGGAAGCAAGACATTGCCAGCCCAGAGAGAAGCAGCTTCCTACCCAAGGTCACATAGCACGTGAGTCACAGAGCTGGGTGCCTGTCTGCTGCCTCACCTAGACCATGAAACAGCCACCGAGGCTCAGTGTGCAGCAAGCCTCCCTGTGGAGAAGGAAACCTGAGTCACCCGATGAGGGTGAGAATATTGAAGAAAAGAAACCAGGGACCAGAGCTTAAAAATTTTTCCTTAAAAAATTTAATGGCTGAAGCCACTGTCCCAGAGCAGCCCAGCTAGAGGGGGGCTGCCGTGGGGCTGCGAGAAGCAGGCTCTGGCTGTGCCATCCAAATGCCCTGCCCGCTGCAGCCGACCCACCTGCAGGACTCAGCGCAGCCACAGCAGCCTCCTCCAGTAAGCTCCTGCTGTTTACGTGTCCATCTCTCCCGCTGGACCGTAACTTCTGGTTGTTTTATTTCTAGCACTCTCAGGCTCCACCCAGTAGGTGTGACATTTTGTGGAGTTTGGGGGCATCAAAAAGGGTTCACTCTGGGACCCCTGCCAGTAAACCCTGATTCGCATTTTATATTTATATCAGAAACTGACCACTGAAAACTCGATTTTCGCAAACATTGCCAGGACTGCCGCCAAGTGTGTAGTGGTGGCGGGATGTGATGGTGGAAGTGTATGTAGGACATGCACGTGGTGGGCTGTCGGGGAAGAACGGGCAAGGACCTTGGTGGCTTCTGCCACCTCTGGGCATGGGCAGGGCCTCAGGGAGCAAGCAGTGTGGAGGGCGGGTAGAGGGCGAGGCCCTTTTGCCCCATGCTAACCAACCCCCATCTCCAGCTCAGAAACTCAACTAAGCATGTGAGTACGAGCTTGGCCGCCTCCTCTCCGTGCCTCAGTTACTCCATAGGGTAAAATGGGCGGGTTACATTGATCCTTTCCAGCTTCGGAATTCCAGGGAACGTATTCCAGAAAGATAGCACCTGGAGGTTTCCTGGGGCTTAAATCTGTCCTTGTACTTCCTTGGCTTAAAACCCTTCAACAACTTTCCTCCAATTAAAACTCAAACACCTCGACTCATTTAAAGGGCCCTCTGTTGTGTGTCATGGTTTAATTGTTGGCTTTTTTCTGCCCTTAGTGGGATATAAAATAATGGTACATCTTATAATAGGTGGTGTCTTATATTCCACGCAATATGGCAATACCAATAATTTTTCATTTCCAATAGGGCCCCATTATGTTCATTTAATCCTAGCAGCAAACCCAGGAGGTAGTTACTATTATTTATCCAATTGGGCAGAGAATAATCAGAGAAGTTAACACCTTACCTGAGGCCACACAGCTGAGTTGCCAATGTAATTTACCCCAGGGACAAACATCAGACAGCTCTGGACAAGGTGCTGGGGAGACCTTCTGGGGAAGGCGATGTATTCACAGGGCCTTGATGAATGATCCAGTTTCTTGCTGGTGTGTGTGTGTGGGGGGGGGCATTCAGTCTCTACAATATTCTGGATGGAGGCACAGCTTGAGACAGAGTGCCAAGGAAGGACCATGGAGACATTTAGGGATTGGGGAGGCTCTAGGTGGGCTGAAGTGTAAGGGAATGTCTGGAGTCTTGATCATGAGGGGTGTTAGGTTCAAATCATGCAGGGCCTAGAATGCCTGTACAAGAAAGAGGTCCTTTGGGAGGCAATAGGGAGCCATTGAAAGCTGTAGAGCAGGGGCATGGCAAGACTGGAGCAATATCTTAACAGACCCTGTGCATTCAGGCTAAAACCAAAACCAAGCTCCGATTGCTGGCACACAAGGCCCTTCCTGACCAGGCCCCTGTCATCCCTGCCAGTGCACTGTGCTCCAGCCATACTGGTGCTTTCTCTGTCCCTGAGCCGACAAATGTGCTCCTCCCGAAGGTCTCCCCCACCTCTGCACAGCTCACTGCCTCTCGCCACTCAGGTGCCTGCTCCCACGTCACCTCCGCAGGGAGCCCTCCCTCGCTGCCCTCTCCATCCTGTCGCAGCATCACCCAGTTTTACTGTCCTGGAGTGCTGAGCACAGTCGGAAACGATCCTGTCGTCTGTGTTGTCATCGCCCGCCTCTGAGCACCAAGCGCAGGCTGGGCCAGGGCAGCCACCTCTCCCGCCTTGCTCATTGCTCATCAGCCCGTCTGCAGTGCGTGCCACACCGGGCTTTCAAATGTGTCAACCAGTCAGCGGATGGACTTATTCCTTCAACAAGGGCGTGTCTGCGTCTATTTTGTGAGCACTCGGTGGCCCCTGCTGGGATGAGGATGGGTGTGGACGTCTCACAGCCGTCGTCTTCCCTCCTCTGTTCCTGCCGCGATGGCCTATGAGAAGCCTGAAGTTTCTGGTGTCAGATGATCAGGTGTGGTCCCAGCTAGGTCCTGAGCATATCTGAGTATGTAACAGGGAGTGAGGAACAGACCAACACGGGGGAAGCCCTCAGAGGAAATGCCAGGCACTTGGCACCTGTCCTCTGTTCTGACGCTTGTCCCCATGTCACAGCGGGTGTGGACGTCTCACAGCCGTCGTCTTCCCTCCTCTGTTCCTGCCGTGATGGCCTATGAGGAGCCTGAAGTTTCTGGTGTCAGATGACCAGGTGTGGTCCCAGCTAGGTCCTGAGCATATCTGAGTATGTAACAGGGAGTGAGGAACAGACCAACACGGGGGAAGCCCCCAGAGGAAATGCCAGGCACTTGGCACCTGTCCTCTGTTCTGACGCTTGTCCCCATGTCACAGGTATGGGAACTGAGACTGAGGGGACGTTTCCTGAGCTTTTGTTGAGAGCTGCGCACGGGCTGAAGCCTTTCTCTTTGAGACCCTCGCAACAACCCTGAGCTGTAGCAATGGTAGGCGGTTTTTATAAGTTGCATTTTTTTGAGTGGTGTGGCTCAGCGAGGGCTCACGGCTTGCCCTCAGCCACAGAGCCAGGACAGTGGGCAGGACAGGCATCCGGTCCAGCTGACTCCCCTGGCTTCCTTTCCCAGGCCCGGCTGCTCCAGGCGCCCCATGTGTGACCCAGAGCAAATCCCAAAACCTCCTCCAGCCTGGTCTGTTGAAGGGGCAGGCGTCAGTGTGAGGCTCTCTCTGGGCCAAGACTCCTGTGATGTGCATGGCACAGAGGTTGGCACCAGCGCATGCTCTGTGAATAATTGTGGCCGAAGTCATCATCATCACCATCATCATCAACCAGGGAATTTGCACTTGATGCAAAGGGGAACTCACCCTCTAGGTGTGGGGAGTACTTATGAGGGCACAGGAAACAAAGCCCACGTCCTGGGCTGCCACCCCTTGCGCAGGGGCCACACGCCCTGGGAGTGAGCGGGACATGACTTGCCCCTCCCCCTCCCACCTCAGGAGCCAGGCACCCACATAAAAAGTGCTCGGGTGGGCGAGCGCCCGCCTTTGTCATCCGATGCCACGAGGGCTGGAACTTGTCATGGGAACAGCAACGTTTTGGCTGCATGAAAGGCGGGGGTGCAGGGTGGCCTGGCGGGTCCAGGGGCGACCGACCTGGAGCCGTTTGAAGTCCACCCGTTATCTGCCGCTGGGGCTGTTTGGCTTCTGCTGGGGCATAAACAGAGTGATTGAAGTGGGAGGTTGTGTCTTTCCGGACGACAAAAGTCCCCTCGCTAATTGCCACATCAAATGATCGGGAACCCCCCGATGGAAGCCCTCAAATTACCGTGAACACACACTGCATCCTGGAGGCCGCAATGGCGCGCCCCCCACCCCGGGCAGCTGCCCCGCACCCCCAGATTAGGTTACTCAGTGCGGGCGGGGGCACAGGAAGGTCTCTGTGGATTTGTTCTGCATCGCTGCCAGCCTGCTATGCCAGCCCCCGGCCCAGGCCACAGCCCCCCATTGTCTCTGGCTGCACAAAGCCCCCGCCACAGAGGGGAGGGCTCTTCCTGTGGCCACGCCCTGGGACAGGGTGCCAGCTCCAGCCTGAGCCACACACTGGCCAGCCACGAAGGGGCTGTCAGCCTCAGCACCTTCAAAGAGGCCCTCACCATGCCAAAGTGACACAGTCCCCATGAGCACCAGAGCCACAGTGTCCAAGCCACTGCTCCTCTGGGCACTTTGCTGGCCCTGACTGGTGAGGGTAGGCTGACAGTGGTCAGCATGCCTCACTGTCCTATTCCATACCTGTAACAGGCACCCGGTAGATCCAGCCCCTTTACCAGTCCTGGGGACACACTTTACCGTGTGCCCCCAGCACAGGGCACTGCGCAGTTTAGTCCTTCACACCTACCGCCTTGTTCAACCCCATCGGGAGGGACTATGGTTAACACCTCTGTTTTACAGATGGGAAACTGAGGCTCAGGGAGGTGAAGGGTCTTGCCCTGGGACATGCTCCCCACCTGGCTCTGGTTGCTCATGGGCTGGCAGGGAACAGACTTTGTCACCCAGTGGTGACAGCTAACTCCTAACTTACACCCATCTGGACGACTTCAGGGCTGTGTGGCTACTGCTTATGAGGAGCACCCACATCTCCCAGCGGCCCTGCTGGTGGCAGTCCCCCGTCTCAGGCTGTCCACCTCCTGAGGCCGAGGATCAGTTTTCCATCTGGGCACCCTGGACTTCCACTGGGCTAGAGTCACACACTCCTGTGGACCCAGTGCCAGGCAACGCCTGTCCCAGGCCTCACTCACCAGTTCTTAGTCTGCCCTGGAGGAGAGGATGTGAAATAAAGCAACCTGGCCTCATGGAGGGTGTGTTGGCCAGGTGAGGGAATGAGAGCAGGTGGGCAGGATCACTCCAATCCAAGAAGCCGGCATGTGCAAAGGTCCTGTGGTGGCAGAGCATGGCCCAGAGAGGGCAGGGAGAGAGCGGAGAGCTGGGGACAGGAGGAGGTAGGTTTGTCATGCTAGAGATTTTGGTCTCGGAGTGATGGGACATCATTCCAGGGTTGTTAGCTGTATGGGTAATGTATCAGGACCATGTTTCAAAAACGACCACTCAGCTGTGCTGTGAGCCCAGCTCTCTGGCTCCTCTCAGGAAGTCCCAGAGTGTGTGAGGAGGGGGCCCACAGGAAGACTAGCAGGAAGGTCCCCAAGGCCCAGTGGAGCTGGCATGGGTCAGGGCTGAGAAGGGATTCTCGACCAGAGATGGACAATGGCCCCTGTGGTCCACAGAGCTGCACACAGCTGGTTCTGGCAGGTGGTGGTGCCACATGTACCCCGAGGCTCCTGTGCCAGAGGTCAGTCCCTGCAGTCTAATGTGTCCTGTCCTTGGCTTCATGGGGTCAGAGTAACTGGGCACCAGGGGCCCCCTGGACAAGATGAAATAACAGTCCCTGACACACAGCGGGTTCTCAAAACTCGTTAGACCTTCAGAAGACCCTAGATGAGCCCCTTCTCCTCCCAAGCCTCACTCTCTTCTCCTTTAAAATGGGAACTAGGGTGCAAGCAGCCGCCATTTAAAAGTGTTTATTTGGCAGCAAATGAAATGGAGAAACCACAAGCAAAGCAGAGAAAACCGGCAGCAGTCTGCGGGCAGGGAGGAGGGGGCCGGGTGCCCACCCCACCACCCCATCCCTGCCCCTCGCTCTCTTGTTCCCTCCTGCTCTCCCCAGTTGGAGGAACTCAAGAGGCCCGGATTTTCCCTCAGGCCCCGGGGTTCTGCCCAGGCACTGCCCACTGCCCAGCACTGCTCGCCTGGACCTTTCTCTATGGTGGGGGCAGGGGGCAGCCAACAACAGCTCTCTCTTCTCCAAATGAGATCCACCCAATTTCCCCACCTGTGCTTGTGTTTGGAGAGAACGAAGTCCCCTTTCTCCCCAGACCAATCAGCAGAATAGCAGGAGCACAGACACTCTTCCCATTTTACAGATGAAGTAACTGAGGCTTAAAGAGATGGAGTGACTGGCCCAAGGCCACAGGGACCATAAAAGGTGGAGCTGCTGTTGGCACCCAGGGCTGTGAGTCTCCAGCCCTGAGTTCTCTGCAGGCTGACGGATGGAGTTGGGATGTGTCGTCCCCTCCAAAACTCATGTGGAAATCTGATCCCCAGTGTGGCAGTGCTGGAAACTGACTGAGTCATGGAGACGGATCCCTCATGAATGGATTAATGCTCTCCCCGGGGGAGGGGGATTAATGAGTGAAATCTCGCTCAATTAGTTCCCGCAAGAGCTGGTTGCTTAAAAGACCCTGGCACCTCCTCTCTCTCTCTCTCTCTCTCCCTCTCTCTCTCTCTCTCTCTTGCTCGCTCTCGCCATGTGATCTGCTTGTACCCACCACTCTCTGCCATGAGTAGAAGCAGCCTGAGTCCCAGGCCAGATGCAGCTGTCCCAGAATCGTAACCCACATAAACCTCTGTTCTTTATAAATTACCCAGTCTCAGGTAATTCTGTTATGGCAACACAAAACAGACTGATAGGCAACACAAAACAGACTGATACACTGACGCTCCCCCACTCCACTCCCATCCTGGCTCTTCCGAGGCACGTGGGATCTCAGCCCTTTCAATGTGTAGAAATTCACAACCAACCAGAGAAAAGCTGCTCTCTTCGCCACTGGACTTGTGGTAGCTTCACCCCTGAGAGGATGATGGTTGGCTTCAAAGTCACCCATTCCTGGTCCCGGCAGTTCCGCCCACCTGCACAGGTGGACATTTCATAGAAGTGGTCTTTTGTGCTGCCTTCTGTCACTTAGCATAATGTTTCTGAGATTTCATCCACGTTGTAGCATTCAACTACTTGATTCCTTTTTATGGCTGAGCAGTGTTCCACTGTGTGTATACACCATAATCTATCCATTTATTCCCTGATGAACATTTGGGTTGTGTCCAGCTTTTGTTTTTTTTTTTGTCTTTTGTCTTTTTTTCCATGTCCAGCAATGGATCGCAACCCTCAGTGTTGCCCCCGTACCGGACCGGGGACAACGGACTACAACCCTCAGTGTTGCCCCCGTACCGGACCGGGACCGGCTATGGGATTGCAACCCTCGGTGTTGCTCCCGCACCTCGCTCAGCCAGTGAGCGGGAACCGGTCTGTATGTGGGATCCGAACCCTCGGGCGGGAGCGCCGCCGCGCTTCCCAAGCGGCGCACTATCCAGTGCGCCACCGGGCCGGCCCTGTGTCCAGCTTTTGGCTATCATGAATAGTGCTGCTATAAACATGCATGAATGTGTATTTGTTTGAGTACCTGTATTCGATTATTTTCAGCATATACCGAGAAGTGGAATTGCTGGGTTATAAGGTAACTCTACATTTAACGTTTTGGGGAACCACCAAACTACTTTTCACAGTGATTATACTATTTTACATTCCCACCAGCAAATATTACTACTGTACAAAACATAAAAACACTCGCTGCTCTGTAATGAAAGGAATGCCCACTCACACTACAATTTTTTCAAAGGGTTCAAAGTTTTAGTTAGAATAAATAATTCTGGAGATCGATGATGCTTCATGGTGATTGTGTTAGCAGTAAAGTATTGTATACTTGAAAATTGGTAAGAAAGTAGATCTTAAATGTTCTCGATACAGACAAAAATAACCATGTGAAATGATCACTGTGTTAATTAGCTTGATCATGCAATCATTTCACAATTACACATATATCAAAACATAACATTGTACATCATAAATACATACAGTTTTTATTTGTCCATTATACACAATTAAGAAAAAAATGTAAGGAACTTTAAAAACACTGCTTTTTTTTTTTTTTTGCCCAAATGCCCCAAATTTTAAAATATATATATTATAATGCCCAGGACTAGCAAAACATGAAGGAAAAAGACCCTCTTGTGTGCTGTTTCTCAGAAGCACTGAAATAAATTCAACAATTTTTTTCATTTAAAAACATCTCCTTAAAATATAATTGTCTGGGGCCGGCCCGGTGGCACACTGCTACAGTGCGCCGCTTGGGAATGCGGTGGCGCTCCCGCCGAGGGTTCGGATCCCACATACAGACCGGTTCCCGCTCACTGGCTGAGCGAGGCGCGGGAGCAACACCGAGGGGTGTGATCCCGTTGCTGGTCCCGGTCCGGTACGGGCGCGACACTGAGGGTTGCGATCCATTGCCGGACACGAAAAAAAGACAAAAAGGAAAAAAAATATATATATATAATTGTCTGTCGAAAGCAAAGGTCATGGCAGAGCATGCCAGGTTTATAAAACCCGCAGAAGCGGGATGGGTGAGACACGCGGCACAGAAGCCGGGAGGAGGGCCCCACTGCAAGACTCCTACACGGTGTGAGAAACTGCGTAACGCTGCACGGTGTAGACGTCAAAGCAAATGCTAAACAAACAAACAGAAAAGAAAGAAAACAAAGGGTAAAGCAAAGAAGCAAATGGAGAAGATGAAATGGAATTATAGATACCCAGTCAATCCAAAAGAATGCAGGAAAGAGGGAAAAATGGAAGGACAAACAGCAAATAGCAGGACTGTCGATGTCGGTCCCACCGTGTCAGTAGCCACA
>NW_007731642.1:111112-112428 GCF_000696425.1 Galeopterus variegatus
AGCCAGTGAGCGGGAACCGGTCTCCACATGGGATCCGAACCCTCGGCGGGAGCGACGCCGCGCTCCTAAGCTGCGCACTCTCCAGTGCGCCACCAGGCCGGCCGGTAGTAACTATTTATAAACAGAGAAAAACGAGGTGATGCAGAGAATCTAGGAGCTAGACTAGGCCGCAGCCTGTCTGGGAAGCAGCGCGCAGAGTCAGGGTGAGGAGCTGCAGGTCCCGCACATTTACCTGGAGATGCCGGTTTTCTGATTCCCAGCCACGTCCACTTTTGGCTACTCCAAACGCTTCAACACTTATCACGTAATAGCATTAACTATTGCAGCTTCACCCTATTTACAAGTAGCTTATCAACAAACAGTGCCTGATAATGCTGCCAGGGCTGGAACGAGCTTCTAGAACCTTCCAGACCTGATTTTGCCTCAGGTTGGATGCATCTCATGCTGGCCATGTCCACCGGCATCAAGGTGCACAGAGGCCCAAAGAAATAAGCCCTCAGGGTGGATGTGCCCTGCAAGGCCAACCTGGGTGACGCAGACCCCTCTCTCCAGGCCTCCATNGGAAGGACAAACAGCAAATAGCAGGACTGTCGATGTCGGTCCCACCGTGTCAGTAGCCACATTGAACGGAGCGACCCAAACACCCCCAGATAAAAGGCAAACACGGTCAGATTGGATGAAAAAGTAAGACCCAGACATATGCACCTACAGCTAACTCACTTTAAACACGAAGTCAGAGGGGCTAAAAGTACCAGGATAGAAAACTACATGGTACCTGCCTGCCTGGACCCATCACACCCACCTGGACCCATCAGTCTTTGCGTATCAGGATCGTGTCTAGCAAGTGTTGAAATGCACCCACTGGTTCACATGTCCACTGGAGCCTGGCTTTTTGCCCATTTTAAAAAATGCTACGAAGTGGGGAACTTTTAGGGCAATGGAACTATTCCGTGTGATGCTGGATCTGAAATTATACATTTTGCAAAACCCATGGAACTGTACACCACCAAAAGTGAAGCCTAATGTGAACTATGGGCTTTAGTTAATAATAATGTATTGATATTTGTTTGTCAGTTGTAGCAAATGGACAACACCTGTGCAAGATGTTCGTAACAGGGGAACTGCAGGGAGGGATAGGTGCGTGGGGATTCTAGGTAGTTTCTGCTCAATTCTTCTGTAAATCTAAAACTAAAAAATAGTCTAGTAACTATTTATTATTATTTTTTATTTTTCGTTTTTGTCTTTTTTACTGACTGGTAACGGGATCGCAACCCTCAGTGTCGCGCCCGCACCGGGGACCAGCAACGGGATCGCAA
>NW_007731642.1:113774-114769 GCF_000696425.1 Galeopterus variegatus
TGGAACGAGCTTCTAGAACCTTCCAGACCTGATTTTGCCTCAGGTTGGATGCATCTCATGCTGGCCATGTCCACCGGCATCAAGGTGCACAGAGGCCCAAAGAAATAAGCCCTCAGGGTGGATGTGCCCTGCAAGGCCAACCTGGGTGACGCAGACCCCTCTCTCCAGGCCTCCATTTTGCCCTGCCCTGCCCCCCACCGCCCCAAAGGCAGGAGGCAAGCAGGGCTCTGATGCTGGGTGAGGCTGGGCCAGTTACTCAGCCTCTCTGTGCTCAGGTCAGATTTTGAAAGTTATACTAAAAGTAGCGCCACGATCATGGGGTTAAGGAAGAGAGAGTGTGATCGGCACATCCTGAGAACTTAATAATGATACATGTGCTTTTTCTTGATGGCTCATGTGCCCTGGCTGGGGTCTGGGGCAGGGGTGGGGAATCTTCTCAGAGCTATCAGGAGAAGAGACCAGTGTGTTCCCAGCTGTACTCGTCTGCTTGGGCTGTGGAGCACCACAGACTGGGGGCTTAAACAACAAAAACTTATTTTCTCACAGTCCTAGAGGCTGGAAGTCCAAGATCAAGGTGCTGCGGGTTGGTTCCTCCTGAAGCCTCTCTCCTTGGCTTGCAGATAGCGTCTTCTCCCTGGTCTGTGTCCTCATCTCTTCTATTAAAAACACTAGTCAGATTGGATCAGGGCCCACCCTCACAGCCTCCTTTTAGTCGCCTCCTTAAAAACTCCATCTCCAAATTCGGTCACATTCTGAGATGCTGGGAGTTAGGGCTTCCACACGTGGACTTTTGGGGGACACAGTTCAGACCATAAGATTGACAAAGTCCTAAAGTATGCCCACAGGCCTGGCCCCACAACAGAGGATGGCAGCGAGCAGCTGAGACATGAACTCAGGGGGTGCAGGGGGGCAAAGGATGGTGGGGGCTCCAGGAAGGAGGGTGGGGAATGCTGCAGAGAAAAGTCGCACATCTGAGTCCTGGTCTATCCCTGGAC
>NW_007731642.1:115665-119160 GCF_000696425.1 Galeopterus variegatus
AGGAGGGTGGGGAATGCTGCAGAGAAAAGTCGCACATCTGAGTCCTGGTCTATCCCTGGACCGGCCCAGTCACCATGTGGCCCCGATGGCCTTCTGCCCCTGTGTCCACCTCTGTAGGATGGGAGAACGCTCATTCAGGCCTCACGGGCTTTTGTGAGGGTACATGGGACTAAAGACAGCAAGCAGACCACGAATACTTCAAGGAGGCAAGATTCTTACTACTAATTGGCATCTGGGAAATGCCCAAGACAGAGAGGCAGGGGAGGCACGTCCCCCTCCTAGAAAGGCCAACCCTTCCAGACCTCCTTTCGACCCTGGCAATTCTGAGATGGAACTGCTGTAGGTGCCCAGAAAGCAGACACTGGGTGCTTGCCGCACTACCTCCATGGGACACACCAGCACCCATGGCACAGAGGAGAGGCCGAGGCTCAGAGGTCGCACATCCACCAGAGCTCACCTGTGGCTGGCACGCAGCAGGCTGGGATGAGAACCTGGATGTTGGGCTCTGCTGGTGTGCTTTGCCAGGAAGATCCTGGAGAGGAGGGCGTCTCCCCTGGGCCCTGGGGACAGTCCACAGGTGACAGGCTCAAGTGCACTTGCGTCTTCACTATGCCCAAGAAGACACGGGGACCCGGAGCTCCTGTCTGTGGGCTTTTGTCTGCTTTTTACTACCAAGGGCTCACCTGAGTCAGTTATTTTGCTCCAACTGCAGGGAGCTTTTCCGTCCACTGCAATGGTGCCACAGCAGCCAGGAGGGGCTTTCGTCCTGCAGAGGACTCTGGCTGCAGTGCCACCAGGGAATGGAAAGAACTTATTTTAGGAAAATGGGAAACCACCTACCACTTAGTGTACAAGTTGTTGTCAGTTTCTTTATTTAGCTATTATTAAATCGGCTCAAGCAAGAATTAAGGCCACGCCAGACTCTCAGCTCCCTGTGTATGCGTTCTGGGGGCAGCCACAGCGATTGCAGCCTGATCAAAGGCTCCGCCAGCCCACCTCCTCCCTTGAACACACAGCTCGAAGCCCAAGCTCAGGAATGTGCAGCCCACCGCTCCCAGGCCTGGCTGCACTGAGGAGACCATTTTTGCCTCAAAATCTATGCCCTGGGCTCCCACCCACACCATGGATGTTGCTGAGTCTCCAGGGGCACTGGCCTTGGCTATCAGTATGGAGCAAGCCTGGCTGACCCAGTCCCTTGCATCCCACCCAAGAGCCCACCCAGCCCCAGACCCCCTGCTCACATCACCCCACTTGTGGCTCTGAGGCACATCGCACAATTTGAACGATCTCATGTATTTATGTGCCTGCCCTACCAGAATGTAGGAGACTGGAAGCCAGGACCCTCGCCTCCCCACTCATCCGGAATCTCCAGATCCTGGAACACAGCTGGACATTGAGTTTCTCACTCGCATTTGGAAACAGAAGGCTCGAGACCAGACCCAGCCTGGGGGATGCTGGGGTGAACCACTCAGGACTGAGGAGAGAGAGAGGGAGGGAGGGAGGGTCTCACCCAGGCTGTCTGCTCCTGGGGCACAACCAGCTGAAATGCTCACGCCTCTACCCCAGAGGCTCTGCTGGAAAGAGCCCTGAGCTGGATTCCACCCAAACTCCCGTGGATACTGTGCAGTCTTCACACAGTGGGATGTCATACAGCAGGGACAGCATGCGGCCCGCAGCTGCACCTGAGAGCCAGGCCTGACCCGGCCAACTTTGGCTGAGCGAAGCCAGATGTGGGAGTGCAGACACCCTGCCATTCCTGTGTGCAAGGCACAGAACCAGGAGAAACCAACATGGATCGTTAGAAGTCAGGAGTGTGGTTAGTCTGTGGGGCTGCTCCTGGAGGTGCTCCCTGGGTGTCTTGGGCACAGGCTGTGTGTGTCTTGATCCCTAAGATCAGCACACGAGGGGCTGGGTGAGCCCTGTTGATGCTGGCTATATAGGTGGGTTTATTTGAAAAAAGTTGTTGAGCTGTGCACTTCTCTGTAAGTACATCACATGCCAATAACAATGTTTTGAAAGTTAAGCTTAAAACCAAGCACAGAGAACCACAGGATAGGGGCACAGTGGTCTTTGGGTTTGGGGACAGGTGTCCCCCCTCTGCCAGCCAGACTGAAGCCCCAGCTTTCTTGGCTGACTTTGGTTTGGTTACAGATTTCTCACCTGTATGGCAGGGATGATAACGGCGCCTGCCTGAAAGGCTGTTCTGAGGCCAGAGGGAGCCACTGCAGGTGACAGGAGAGCCCCCGGTGCAGCAGAGGGACCCCCAAGGTCAGCCTCTGCTGCTGGGACTCAGCAGGCTGCTCTCTCAGTTCCTGGGCTGGGAAGCCCAAGATGGTGGGTGCAGTCGGCAGAACAATGGTCTCTGCCTTCCCCCAGATGTCTAGACCCTAATCCTTGCAACTTGTGCCTCTGTGACCTTACATGGCCAAAGTGACTTTGCAAATGGGATGAGGATCTTGAGATGGGGAGATTGTCCTGCATTGCATGTGGTCCCCACACAGGGTCCTTATAAGAAGGATGCGGGAGACAGGAGTCAGAGAGATGGAGATGGGACTATGGAAGCAGATGTCAGAGTGATGTGGGGCCGTGAGCCAAGGAACGCAGGCAGCCTCCAGACGCTGGAAAAGGCAAAGAATGGATCCCCCTCGAGAGCCTGCAGGAGCAACCAGTCTGGTCCACACCTCAATTTTAGCCCCATGAGCCCATTTCCAACTTCTGATCTCCAAACTGTAAGAGAATATATTTGTGTTATTTTAAGCCAGTAAATGTGTGGTCTTTGGTTACAGCGGCCATAGGAAACTCATGCAGGGCATCTCTCACATCCTGCCTGCCTATGCCTCAGACACACCCAGAGCTGTGTCCTCTACCCCAGGCATGCTCTCTGAGTCCCAGTCTCCTCGTGGTGGGCCATTGAGGTGCTGTGCAAACTGTAAAGCCCCTGCCTTCGTCTCCCTGGCTGGGCTGGTGCCCTGATGGTGGAGGACAGGTTGGGGGAGTCTCCCAGGCTGGAAACCTCAGGGCCTCTCCCCCAGGGAGTCCAGAGTTCATCTGGAAAGACAAATGTTCATCAGATCGTCACATCTGTAAAGCAGTGTCAGTCCAAGGAGGGGCTCCTGGGGGCTGTAGAGAATAGCCGGCCAGGACAATACAGAAGACCTACCTGGGGAGGTGACAATTGAGCTCATGCAGGCGGGGATGGGGTGGGTTCCAGGCACAATGTTGGAGAGGACAGAGCAGGGCCCTGTGAGCCAGAGGAAGGAGGATGGGGAAGAGGCCACAGCAGCAGGGCAGCCAGGACTCTGAGCCCAATCAAAGCTCTAGAAGGCTGTAAGCCGGGGGTCTTGTGATTCTGTCTGCTTCTGGAAAGACCACTCTGGCTGCCCTGTGGAGATGGGCTGGGCTGGGGGGCAGAGTGGCTCTGACTGCCCCAGGGTAGGGGGCCGCCATACATACCCAGGGGCTGCCTCCTTACAGGGGGTGGGGCCTGGCACCCCC
>NW_007731642.1:120467-142636 GCF_000696425.1 Galeopterus variegatus
AAAAAAAAAAAAAGTAACAAATCAACCAGGCTGATGTCAATGCCTTTTCCGGGGTCTCAAGAGAAGCAGGTGAGCTGCAGGCACTGGCCCTGCCCAGGGTTGGCCGCCCATGCCCCTGGGAGCATTGTCTCTAGCACAGACTCATGGGCAGCTGGTCTGGAGGCCGGGCCCTGGTGACTCCTTCCTGCCCTCAGTGGACGCTTCATTGGTTCAGTGGAAGCCGGGCCGACCGTGTCCTTTCCCAGGTCTCTCTCCACCCCCATGGACCCCATAAGATGTCTGGGCAGGACCAGTGCCTGCCCATTTCACAGCTGGGGAAACTGAGGCTCCAGCTGCTGGGGAGAGCAACTGGGAGACCCCAGGTCCTTCCCTGTCCTCTTTCACCAGACTTTGCTCTTTCCCTTTCTTGGGGAATTCTCCTTGGTGGACCTCGTGGACCCTGCAGGGGCAGGGGGTTCTATACTGTGGGGCACCACTATGTCCTCTGGCCATCGCACCCACCAGCTCTGCTGCCTCCTCTTCAGTGGTCACCAGGAATGGACAGAGGTCCTGGTCATGCAGGCACTGTCCTGGGCCTCTGCACCCCACCTGACACTCTTCTCTCGAACCTTGGCAAGATCCAAGCCCAGAGATCAGCCCCGGAGGCCTCCCCTGACCCCCAGTCCCGAGGACCCCATCACTCCATGTGGCGTCACTGTCTTACTATCCTCCCTGCCTTCATCACGCCCTTTCTCATGTGAGCATTTATTTATTTCCATGTTTTCTCACTCGAATGTTCCATGAGGCGGGGGCTCGGTGCTGTCCCTCAGCCCCTCACACGGTGCCCAGCACATAGTAGGTGTTCAATAAATATCTATCTAGGGGTTGAATGAAGGGACCCCCGGCAGAGACCAAGAGTGGGACAGAGGCAGAGATGTGACTCCCTTGGCTTTGGTTCCCTCTGCGGGTTTGGAGAGCTGCCGGGGCAGCGATTCTGCTGGGTGCCACCCCCGGTGTGGGGCCCCGCAGGGTGCGGTTCCAGAGCCCCACTGCCTCTTCAAACCGGCTCTACCTCCGAGAAGCTACGAGGCCTCAGACAAGCGATTCGCCTTCTGGGGATGATGCTGGTGCCTAAACCCACATGAGCGGGCGGGGAAGACACTGAGGCCTGTTAGCTGCGCTTTGTTCCCATTAGCCAGCTTCTCTGGAGCCGGCCTTCCAGAAGGCGAGCCCCGAGTGCCCCTGGGAGAGGAGGGTCGTGCCCACCCCCCACCCACCTCCGAGGCCAGAGCCACCCTGCTCTTGGATTGATGGGTCAGCAGCTCGGGGCTCTGGAAAGTTCTCTGGCCTCGCTGTGCAGCTGGACCCAGGCAATGGGATCCAGGACAAGCCTGCTAACCGCTCAGCCTGGGTGTGGTCAGGCGAGGGCCGGCCTCCCTGGTTCCGTTCCACGGTCCCCGTCCTGGGCTCAGCCTGCTCCTTCGCACTCCCCCCACAGCCCTGCCGGGGGACTCGCAGCCAGAAGTTCCTCGTAGGTCTGTGTGGGTGCAGTGGTCAGCACTGGCCTGTGGCTGCTGCCCACGCCTCCCTGAGGGCCCCTGAGCCCAGCAAACCCTGACCAGGCTGCTTTTGGGGACAGGATGGGGGGTGGGCAGCTGCTGACTTCTCCCAAGTTCCCGCCACCCTCTGCCCCTCAGCCCACCCGAGGCCTCTGGACACACAAAGGCCCTGCCCCAGCCACAGGTCCCCGCTCAGGAGCCTTCCTTTTCCATTCTGACCCCCTGCTCCTGGCAGTCACCATCACCATCCTCAGCCCCCTTTTCTGGGCACCTGGCTCCCCACGTTGACCTCAGGCCTCGGGTGGGTCGGCCTGTGGGGGCTCGCTTCCCTTCCCTCTCTTGCCCGTTCCTTCGCAGGCGTTCTGCCCCCGCCCCTAGCATGACTGGAGACCCCCATCCCTGCCTGTGCCCACCGAGCCAACGCACTGGGCACCTACTACATGTCAGGCACAGGTCAAAACCCTGAGAATGCAGCCATGAATTGGACAAAGCCTGGCTCCTGGATCAGACAGTTCCTGAAATCCACTCAGGTCCGTTCAGCTCAACTAGCAGCACCTTCACTGATAACACTACAGGCTCTCTAGGGGGCCCGTCCTCGTGTCCACTTTCACAATGCAACAAAAGCCTCAAGAGCATGGGCTTTGTCCTCTGACTGAGCTGGGTTCAGGTGTGAGCTCCCACCAGCAAGCTGAGTAACTGAGCAAGTTATAAAAATCACGACCACAACAGCTAAAACGAACAACGTGCACGCATGGACTAGGTGCCAGGCGCTGCTTCTAGCCCTCTACATTTTAAGACCACTTCGTCATCCCAAACCCTACAGCGCAGGCACCCTTGCCACGGGGGTGTGGGGAGAAGTCTGCTGCTCGTGTGCTCCCCTCCCTGAGCCTGTTCCAGACCCACAGCCTGCAGGTGAGCATATTAGTGCCCTGTGGCTGCTGCAGCAAAATACCACAGACTGGGGGCTTCAAACAACAGAAATGTGTTCTCCCACAGGGCTGCTGCCGCAGTCTGAAATCAAGGCGCAGCAGGGCCATGCTCCCTCTAGAGGCTCTAGGGGAGGGTCCTGCCAGCCTTTTCCAGCTCCTGTGGGCTCCTTGGCTGGTGGCTGCATCACTCCAGTGTCTGCCTCTGTAGTCACATGGCCTTTTCCCCTCTCTGTTTTCTCCTTTTCTGTCTCTTATAAGGACACTTGTCAATGGTTTTAGCACCCACCTGGGTAATAGAGGATGACCGCACCTCGAGATCACTTTAATTACATCTACACAGACCCTTATTTTCAAATAAGGTCACATCCTGAGGTTCCATGTGAATATATCGGCCCTCTTGCCTCTAAGGTGTAGGGTCGGGGCAGCGTCTCTGGCTCAGGTTCAGGGTGTTGCTCCCGTGGACACGGAGTTTCGTCAGAGGCGTCTGTGCCATCCACGCAGCACACCCACATGGCCCCGAGAGCAGAGCTCCCCCAAGCTGGCCCCCAGACTGGCCACCCGTCCACCGCACAGCAGATTCGCCTGCAGACCCAGAGTGGAATTCCAGCCACCACGGGGCGCAGGGTGTGGTCTGTGAAGGCTCCTTGGTGGCCTGAAGAAATAATCTGTTCCCATTTGCTGTGGTCACCAGGGCTGCCCCCGCCACCGTGGAGCCAGCTCAGATGGCACATGGCCCCAGAGGGGCTGGCATTCTGACCGCATCTGGCGAGGGGCAGCCTCGGCACCCAAGTGTCACTGAGGCAGAGACCGGGTGCACGCACAGTGAAGGACAGTGACAGTCTCTCGTTAGGGGAGCCCAAAGAAAGGAAACCCAGGGGGCCCCGGACCCTTTCCAGTGACACTGAGTGCCAAGCTTGGCAGACGCACAGAAGCAGGGAGCCGGTGGGGTCGTGGCCTCAATCAGGGGCAGCGGGCAGAGATAGAAGGAAGCGGATGGTGGCAAAGGCCACCATGGCCACAGCCCACTGAAGCGGAAGGAACCGGGGAAAAGAAACAGCCGTCCCCGCTCCAGGAGCAGAAGCAAAGGGAACAGAACCAGACCCTGCCCTGTCCTTCCAGGCAGCAGGAGAGCTCGGGGCTGGGGGCCAGGGGCTGACCGAGGGGGTGAGAGCCCTACTTGACCAGCACTCTCTGAATCGCCCAAGGCCGGTGCTTCCTCTCTCTGTGTCTCCGTGTCCACATGTGAAGTTGCAGACGGTGGTCTGATGGTATAGAGTGAGATGCACTCAGACTGCAGAAGACACGACATGCCATGTGCATAGCACGTGCCTCGCGACCCCGAGGCTGAACGGTGACAACAATGCAGAGCCCAGTGCGCGCTCAGCCGTCATCATCAAGGGGGCCTGGGAGGAATTCCTGGGCTCCCCAAGGAAGGAGCCACTGGCTGGGTTTGTGGCCCGGGGGGTGGAGAAGGAATCAGGACAGTGCGGCTGAAGGGTGAGTGACATGACCGGGTGCCAGTGTGCAGCTGAGGAGCAGGGAGAGGGGAGGCCGCCTGCGAGGTCCTTGTGGGACCAGCTCGCCTGGGCACGGCTCCTTCAGGGCTTTGAGCTCCACAGAGGAGTTTGGGCCTTCGTGCTGTTGGTAGAAATTTTCAGGGTGGGAAGCAAGATCAGGCCAACTTATTGAAAGTACCAATGAGGACTCTGTGAAGAGTGAGTCTGATGAGGATAAGACAGGAGCATTTGGGGGAGCTCTGACCTCTGGGTGTGAGGTCATGAGAGGTCACCAGGGATCCCCCTCCAAATGCTCCCTCCAGGCGCTGACCCCACAGGCATCTCTGATCTTCCCACCTTGGACCCGCCTTCCCTGGTTCTGTCCCAAATCCTCTTGGCCCAGAAATCCCCACTGCGGCCACCTCCCAAATGAACAAGTTCGGAAACCATTAACTGGGGCCCCTTCTCCCTGGTATTCCAGATACTTCCACCTCCAGGCTTGGCCGGGCACAGACATGAGAGGCCCTTGCAGGGAACCGAATTGGCCGGAGCCTGAGCTTTCCCTTCAGGGCCGGGGACCAGCAGCCGCCTCCCCAGGAGACACCCACAGCCCTGCAGTGCGGCCGACGCCGGCCACCGAGGTCTATCTGCTCAGCACTCCCCTCCCGGTGTCCGTTCTTCCACCAAATGTTTTTGATTTTACAGGAAGTAGAGCAAGGGGCTAATCTGAGGTTAATTTTTGAAGCGAGGGCTTTGATTTAATACTTATTCATTTAAGTAATTAATGCCTCTCAGTCCAGAGTCAGAATGCGTCTCAGTTTAGCCTGTCTCTTCCTTACACACAGAGTCAGACCTCACAGCACTCGGTCCCTCCAAACCGTTAATTTATACCAACTGGGACATTCCAAGGGTCTGGAGCAGTTACCGAACACGACTTTGCAGAGTTCTCCGCCATCGACAATTAAGTCCCCTCCTAATGTGCGCCTGTCCCCGAGGACCTGGAACACGAGCGCCTGCCTGTTTAGCAAGGATCCCGCTCACAAGCCTGGTCCTCCTGGGGATATGGAATATTCTGGGTTTTGAGACTTTTTTTTTCAAATCCAGACTTTATTTGTTCAATCAACAAACATTTACTCAGCTCTAACCGCNGGGACCCTGAGATAACCCACCTTGCAGGGAGGCCTGCTGTCGGCATCTTGCCTAGGTGCTTGGGAATAGAGTTTGGAGGCTAATGCCAAAATTGGACCAGATTGGACTGAGCCGCTGTTCAGAAAAGAGCGTGAGGCCTGGAGTGGCCGACCCCATCACTCCACAGAAGGGAGGCCCTGCCGGCAGCGCACATCTGTAATTCAGCCCAGGACAGTTTTTCTAGTGGGAAAAGAATTACTTGGTCATGGGGACCCATGAGCCCCACAGTGCACCAGAGAAGAGCAGGGGACAGACGTTTGGCAGAGCTTGGGGCATTGCAGTCCCTTATGGTCACTCCAGATGTTCGAGGACATGCACAGTAGTCTGCCGGCGTGTCAGGCAGGCAAGCACTGTAGCAAAGATGGCATTTGGTCCCTCAGTGGCTCACGGGGCAGGGGCTCTCAGGGCACAGGGTGGGGGTGAGAGTGTTTTCCCCTCCTGGACATAGGACTCACGTGAGGAGCAGTGAGAGAGTGAGGGTGCAGGGTGGCCTGAGTTACTCCCAGTGGGTGTGCAAACGGCCTGGCTGCCCAACCCAGCTTAGGCCAAGCAACGGCGTAGACCAAGGCAGGTGTGGGCATCTGCTCACACTCCCAGAGATGGGGGCTTCCAGGGCCAAGCCACTGCCTGGGACCCGGGCCAACCCCAGGAGAAGGATTTCTGCTTCATCTGTTCACTGCTGCACAATGTCCAGCATGTGATGGGCACTCAGAAGGACTCGCAGAATGACCGAAGGGCAACCCTCCCAGGGCCTTCCTCCTCTCTCAGAAATGGCTCCACAGCCACAGCCAGCTGGGTTTAATATTGGGCAGGTGTCTCTATCGTCTCAGGGCTCCAATCTGAGGCACGACGCTCAGCTTCATCATTAGTGAACTCCGTGAAACCAGGGGCGATGTTGGTGTGTGTCTGCATCATCCGGAGTTTTAGCAGGTTTCTTCAGATTGGCAAAGGAATTGGTGACTCCCCAAGGCCATGGCTTCCTGCTCACAGGCTTGTGCACAATTCATGCAGCAGGTGGAAACTTGTGGGCTGAAGGAACACAGGAAAGCGAAGATTCTCCCTGACAGGGATCAGGGGGCCTCCTGAAGGAAGGGGCATTTGAGAAGGACTGCCGCAGCCTCCTGCTCTGAGTATGGAGGGTTTTTTCTCTCTGCAGTAACAAGGTGCAGATAAAGCATCTCTTGATCAAAAATATATCCAGGCCAATGGACTAATTTATTCCTCTCAACCCATAAACATCAACACAGAGCCTGGGTTAGGTGCTGGCTGTGCCACTTTTTAGCTGGTGGTTTGGGATGAGTTATTTAATCTCTCTGTGCCTTAGTTTCTTCATCATAAGATGGAATAACTATAGCACTTGTCTCAGAAGATTGTCAAAAGAATTAAACGAATTCTCAGATCTGGCTAATATGAAGCACCCACTCAGCATTCAGCATCGACTGGTCACTAAGTAACTTTTTACTATAGGCCAGGTCCCATGCCCAAATCTGGGGAGCCTCGGTTGAACACCACCTAGGCCTGGCCCCCAAGGAGCTCAGAGTGTGGTGGGGAAGACAAGTAAGAGACAATGCCCATACAGCCAGGTGAGGGTGCACACGAGGGCAGCACGGAGCTGTGGGAGCCCACGCGAGGCCCCCAACCAGACCTCGGCCTCAGGGAGGGCTTCCTCCTGGGGACGAGGTCTCTGAACAGAGTCCTGGAGAAGGAACAGCATTAGCCAGAGAAAAGGAAGGAAAGGGCAGCTAAGGAGCGGAGATGGATCTCACTGCTTCCTGCTCTCCAATAAACACATGCAGACACCCATGCAGAGACAGCAGTTCACACCATGCACACACATGTACATCTGCACACATATCACACAAGTAGAAATGCCCACATGTGCACACCTGGACACACACAGACAAGAACATGTACCATGAACACAAATGCACATGTATGTATGCACATGATACATACTCACACAAAAGCACAAATACACACATGTGCAGAGGAACACACGTGAGCATCCACCACGCATAGAAATATGCACCCACATGCATGTGCACACACACAGACAGATTAGACACACAGAGATATGGGTGTACACTATGTACACAGACATGCACACCCATGCAGGAACACACGTGAGCATCCACCACGCATAGAAATATGCACCCACATGCATGTGCACACACACTCACACAGACACAGACAGATTAGACACACAGAGATATGGGTGTACACTATGTACACAGACATGCACACCCATGCACACACACACACACATGTGCACGGTTATACACAAATGCATGTACGAGCATATGGCATGCACACAAATATGCACACACATGCACAGGCAGACACACACGTGCACACACATGCACTCACAGATGGGCATGCACCGTGCACACATGTGTGCACACACTCATACATGCACACACATGTTCATAGACATGCACAAACACATAAAACGTACACCATACATACAAAGATGCACACACATGTACGTATGCACACCACGCACATGTACAACTGCTCACACACATGCACACAAGGTGTCTCCCACCCTCTGCTCCAGGACTATAGAATTACCTTCAACTGCATAAGCCTGAGAACATCATCAAACACGGAGAGGACTCCTGGGGTCTTTGCGTTTAGGTTGCAAAAAAAAAAAAACAAAATCCCACAAAACAGCGCCATCTTGTGGTGGCAATGAGACCAGTCTGGAGGCGGGTGGCCCCTCTTCCTTTGGGGAGGGATTTTCCTAAACCACGATTCCAGGGAGGGCTGATACCAGCTGTAATCCCAGGCTGGACTGGAAGTCCTGATGCAGGCAGTCAGCCACCCTTTAATTTGGGAGAGGTCGGGAAGCTCTGGACCCCTCTGGGCACCAAGTCTGGCTGTGCTGGGACCTCCTTGCCCGGGCTCTGTTGCCTCATTGGTGAAATAGGGTGTTCACATCTGTGCTTGCCAACCCCAGGCCCACCTGTGCCGAGAGCCACCGCTCCTCCTGCCCTGGACATCCTGTGACTAGACTGGGCTGCCCCTGTAATCAGTCCTGAAACCAGGGCTCCCTGGGGGTCTCCACATGGCCGATTGAGACAGTAGCTGGGAACTCACCACCAGGGCCTTCCTGGCTGCCCAACAGGCCCCTGGCTTCAGCACCACCTGGGAGCTGTGAGAAGGGCCAATCTCAGGCCCCGCTCAGGTCTTCTAACCATGTGCCTGCATCCCAACAAGCACCCAGAGGATTTGGGCAGCACCCCCAGAACACCCTTTAGCATCCTTCTCCTGCCCTGGGCACCCCCTGCCCCTGTGACAGCCTCAGCTCTGAGGCAGGGACTCTGTTCCCCACCCTGTCCCCAGCCCCCAGCCTGCAGGGACGAGAGCTACTTGGTGAGATATTCAGTGAACAAATGACCAAGACACTTCATTGTGGAAACTGAGGCATGGTGTTTCCCCCTGCCTGCCCACTTGCCTGGCGGGGGTGGGTAAGTTCCCAGCCCTAAGTCAGGCTGCCTGGGCCGAATCCTGGTTCTGCCACTCACCAGATGGGTAACCGGTCATGTCCCCTCTCTGTGCCTCAGTGTCCTCATCTGTACGGTGGGAACGACAATAATAGAACCTTTCTCACAGAGTTGTTTCAAGAATTAAGGGAAATATATTCCATGCAAAGTGCCTGGTGTGTAGTAAGCGTTCAATAAATGCTGGTCAGTAGGGGTGACGTTGCTTTGCACTGTTGTTTAAGGTCCCCCCCCCCATAAACACATTTAACTTTGGGCTTCATCTGCAGAATTTGAGGAGGGGACCTCTTGCAGAGGACAAAGGAAAGAGGCTGGGGCTTCTACAGCCCCTCCGTGGCGCTGCAACCAGGGACCCCGGTTTCAAAGGCATCGGTGGTAGGAACGATCTCACGCATTTGCATAATTCACTCCATGCCAATTAATCTTTCACTGTCGATAGGAACGTTCGGCTGAATTCCCTCCCTGGGAGAATGTGACATTCTCAAGCTCCGAGGGGTTTTCCTCTTGTCTGTCATAATGTTAATTTCCCCTGAGTCCCCCTGGAAAGAGGTTTCAGAACAAGACGTGGAGCTTGGCAGAATCTGACATCTGAAACAACCGTCGCTCAGGCAGGGGGTTGTGACATTTGCTAATTGCCAATTGAGTTCAAATGTGAGTGTAGAGACACCTGGAAAGAAAGTTTCCTTCTGCTGAGGCTGGAGGCAGAGCTGATCCCCTGGCTGGAGATACAGCTACGGATGTGTCATCCTTCGCCATTGATAAATATCCTTCTTGGGTCAAAAAAGAGAAAGAACAAGGGAATTTTCTTTTGAAAAATCAGAGAGTACTCGTAGGGGGCGGAAGAGCTTAGGTTCTAGAACCATCTCTTCTCCAGTCACCTGCAAGATGTGGGTGTCATGGTCCCAGGCCTCTGCCACCAAGGGCCTGCCTATGGCCTGCTGCCTGGGGCCCCAACAGAAAGCAACAGGTGGGCCAGCCTCAGCCTCTCCCCCACTGGACATTGGCTGTGCCCCGGCTTCAGATGCCAGTCCCAGCCCATCCTGGCATCAGATTCGTCCCATTCTCCTCAGGCCTGGCAGTCCCCAAGCTTGGGTCCAGGGAACTGGAGTCCTGGGGAAGGAGCTTGCCTAATTGCCAACGAGAAGTGGTTCCGGCTCATTATTCAGAGACGGTGACCACTTTAGGATCCCCCGGGGAACCCACAGCATAGATACCTTTGTGTTCACCTAGATTTTCTCTTGTGGAACCTCAAGACTATGAAATCAGGCAGCAACAGCCATATTAACAACAGACACAAAGTGTCAGTGTTCGACCATCTACTGTGTGCCAGGCTCTGTGCTAAGCACTTCATCCCACAGAACCTTCCAGAATCTTCTGGAATCTTCTCAATAGCCTAGAAAGCGGGCTCTGTTATGGCCCTATTTTATGCAAATGGAGGCTCTGAAAGGCTCAACAGTCTTCCTGAGGTCATTTGGCAACACCCCCCCCCAGCACCCCTAGGCTGAAATTATAACGGAGGCATTTATTTTGAGCTAAAATCCTGATATTAAAGACCAAAATAGTTGCCCCTCCCTTCCTCCTCCAGTTCTGTACCCACAGCCCTGAGCCCCACTGGAGGAAAGGTAGCAGAGAGGGCCCTCCCTGTTGTATAGGATTGGCTCCTTGGCACAGGGTATTGCTCTCTCTCCCAAGTTCAAGCTGATAACACGCCTAGAGCAGTCAGCCAGCGAGGGCTCTGTAATCGTTCTCAGTCTGGTACAGACAATAAAGCACCCACACCAGAATGAGTCTTCCTCATGACAGGCCAGGAGCCAATGGGCTCCAAGGGCCACCATCTTGGATTTGTGCCCAAACTCAGCTGCCTCCCAGGGCCACAGGGCCCTTTGCAGGAAGGCACGCGAAAGGCATTCCAGCGCCAGGAAGGTGACGCCTCGTGCAGGTTAATGACTTTGTGCCCTGCCTTACCCAGTAGGACACTGCCATCCTTTATCTCAGACATGGAGTTCTTTGGGCAATCAAGTCCACAGCCATAAACGGTGGCCTTTGCGCACCCGGAATTGCTGTCTCGTGGAATTTGGATCACTGATCTGGTTTGTTTATCTATGGAGAATATTTGTAGCTCGTGCCCTATTACCCCCGGGTTCACCAACTTTCCTTTTGATCTTCTATTTGAATAGAAAGGAAACAGAGAGTAAGCGTGCATGTCATTTGAACACTGGCACAGCTTTGGTGCAATGCTTAGGCCATAAAGGTCAAGCTTCTGCCAGGGACGATGAGTCTCAGCTGGCCAACCTCGCTCAGCCCTTGGGTGAGCACAAGAGGCGTAAGATGACCCCAGGCCTGGCCAGAGGCAAGCGTCCACTGTTCCTGCAAGGGATTCACACAAAGGGTCCAGATCCCAGAAAGGCAAGTGACCAGCACCATCGTCTCACCCAGGGGTGCTGGCCCTAGGGTCCGAGAACCCCATCAGGACCCCTGCATGGGTTCTAGGGGTGACCCCCTACATTCTGTGCAAGTTGGGGTGTGTTCCTGACATGTTTCCGAGGAGACTCCCAGCTGGCTCCCAGCTTGCTCCCGGTTCTGGAGGCCTTGACTTGAATCCCGGCTCTGCCGCTGAGCACGCCCGTGCCTCCGGTTCCACATTTGTAAAATGGGGGCTCATAAAAGCAGCTACTGCAGAAACCCATTCAGAGGAGAATATAAAACACTGTGTCCCTGCATGTGGGGAGTGCTCCACAGGGCAGGTGATTCACTGTCACTGTGGTCATTATTGTCACTGACATTGTCAGTCCTTCCACACACGTGAGTCTCTCTGGGTCTTGGGGGAGGCAGACGGCCCACCCCAGCTGTGCGCAGGGGTGAGGAGGCCAGCAAAGACGTGCCCCAGCCAGGAAGAGCTCCGAGTCTGGGTCTGGAGAGGCCCGAGCCCAGGTGACGAACGGCTCCAGGTGCGGCCCTTCCTTCCACAGCCAGGCACGTGTGGCCAGGCTGGGACATCAGCCTTGGGAGGGAGCCAGGGCTGCCCTTCCTGAGCAGGCTGTGTGTGCACTGGGCAGTGACTCCAGGAACAAGAGTGTGATGGCCGGCAAGTGGCAGCGCTGTAGTCTGGCCAAGGCAGCCAGACAGCCTCCGGGATGGCCCACAAAGGAGAGGAGCTCGGGAGCAATGGCTGCAGCCCGTGCACGCGAACCCCGTCTCCTGGGAAGCGGAGCGTTGACCACCTCTCGGCCGGGCACTCCTGATGCCAAACAAGTGTCAGGAAACAGACTCCGAAACGCTCTCCCCATCCCTCGCCAGCTGGAGGAGCTGCTAGACGACCCATTTCTGCAGGACGAGACTCTGTCCTTGCTTTTTGTGCTAATAATCAAGGGGGGCTCTAGGCCATCGAAGCTGGGTGCAGATTGAATTTCTGCAAATTGAAAAACAATTCCCCAAAGACGCCCACACGGTTTGAGACACACGGCTCCGGCTTAGAGCTGGAGACCGTGACGACTATTCAAACCAGGGTTTTTTACCTGGGTTGGGTCCTCCTTCCCTGCAGGCTGTGGTCCTTACCCTCTTGGCATCACGAGTTCTTTTGAGAAGGTTTGAGACACACGGCTCCGGCTTAGAGCTGGAGACCGTGACGACTATTCAAACCAGGGTTTTTTACCTGGGTTGGGTCCTCCTTCCCTGCAGGCTGTGGTCCTTACCCTCTTGGCATCACGAGTTCTTTTGAGAATCTGATGAAAGCTACAAAACCTCTGCTCAAAATAAGGAAACAGGCCTGTGCATAGACAGGCTGTTTTTGCTAGAACTGCGGGGCTTGGCAGGCCCCAGGTTCTGAGCCTCCACCCAGGTGGGGGTGAGGCACCAACGGCAGCACCTCATGGGGTCTGAGAGAGCGGGACACCCAGGGTGGCTCCCACTGCCCTCACCTCTGTCCCCCCACCCCCCATCCCCCGCTGCCCAACAATCACCGGGTCCTGTGGATCAAAGCTCCTGAATATCAAGTGACTGCCCTCCTGTCTCCATAGCCACCGTCACCTCTCACTTGGATTATTAAACCAGCCTCCTGACTGGTCCTTCTGCCTTTTGTCACCACCTCCAGATCTCCCACCCCAAATCCGTTGTCTTCGTGGCAGCCAGAGAGACTCTTCCAGAACACACATCTGGTCCTGCACTTCTTGCTGCAAACCTTGCAGTGACCCCCTGAAACCCCCAGAGGTGATGTCACTGTCAAAGGGACTCCACCCACTTGCCTCTGCAGTGACCAGGTCAGTCAGACCTGCAACGCAGCACAGTATCTGAGCAAGAGTCTGCAGGGCTGTCAGGACTGCTCCTGCCAGCCTCTCCCCACTCACCTCAGGGCCTCCCATGCCCCCTGCCCACCACCCCTGACATCCTCACCTGGCCAACCCATCCCCTGGGGCTCAGCTCAAGTGTCACTCAAATTGTTCCTTCTTTCTGCAAGCACAGGGCATTTACATATGAGCTTTACAGCTCCAATCCCAAAGTGTACAGCCTCCAGGTGGGACCGCTCCAGAATTTACATCTGCATAGATTTGTCAGAAATCGTGCTGCCTGTGAAGGCCCGGCAGGGTCCTATGGAGCCAGTCAGGTGGAACCCATTCTTGGACAGTGGACACCTTCAGCTTCAGGATTCTGACATGGTTCAGCTATTGTGATGGTTAATATTATACGTCAGCTGGGCCAGGCTCCAGGGCCCTGGTGTTTGCGCAAACACTAGTCTAGGTGTTGCTGTGAAGGCATCGTGTAGATGTGGTTGACATCTACAATCAGTTGCGTTTAACTCAAAGAGATTACTCTTGATAATGCAGGCAGGCCCCAGCCACCTAGGTGAGAGGGGAAAATCTGAGGTTTCCTGGAGAGGAAGGGGTGGTCCTCAAGTCTGTCACACGAGAAATTCTGCCTGAGTTTCCACCATGCCAGCCCAGCCTGCAGATTAAAAACCTGCCAGCCCCCGTTATTGCGTGAGCCAATTCCTTAAAAATAAATCTCTCTCTATAAACATGAGTCTATGTCCCTATCGGTTCTGCTTCCCTCAGGAGTCCTGACTGAAGCTCACCTGAGGCCAGTGCCCCCGGGAACATAGGCCTTTCGGTGGGAATACCTTTTGGTTGCTTTATCCTTTGTAAGAAAGAACATTCCTTTATGTGATCTCTTTCTTAAGCTGGCCAGTCCCTAATTGCTTGGCTTCACTTGACTCCAGGGCCCTGTTTGTGCCAGGACTGGGAGCCCTGTTGGTGAATAACACAGACGGGTCCCTGTCCCAAGAAGCATGCATCTGGTGGGGTCTGCTGGACCCCCGTCCTGCCCTCAGGATCCAGGCCCCTATCCAGCCCAGGTCTGGGCACCCTCTTCCTCCCCCCCCCCCCCCCCCCCTTGGTGCCCCCCACATACGGTTCCCTGTCCCCCCCAGCACGCATCCGGTGGGGTCTGCTGGACCCCCGTCCTGCCCTCAGGGTCCAGGCCCCTATCCAGCCCAGGCCTGGGCACCCCCCTCCCCCCCCCCCCCCCCCCCTTGGTGCCCCCCACATACGGTTCCCTGTCCCCCCCAGCACGCATCCGGTGGGGTCTGCTGGACCCCCGTCCTGCCCTCAGGGTCCAGGCCCCTATCCAGCCCAGGCCTGGGCACCCCCCTCCCCCCCCCCCCCCCCCCCTTGGTGCCCCCCACATACGGTTCCCTGTCCCCCCCAGCACGCATCCGGTGGGGTCTGCTGGACCCCCGTCCTGCCCTCAGGGTCCAGGCCCCTATCCAGCCCAGGTCTGGGCCCCCTCTTCCTCCCACCCCCCCCCCCCATCATGGCCCCAATCCCACCCCATCTTCTTGTGTAAACTTCCTGAGACTTTATTCTGCCCAGTGTGCACTTGAACACTGCATGACATCAAGGTGTACAATCAATACCAATACCTGTTGAATAAGTGAGTGGTCTGGGGACTCAGTTAATCAGTGGGCCCGTTAGCATAGGGCGCTTGAACATTTAAAAAACACACTGTAAATAACCACCGCTGTCTCTGGTTATCCCAAGCACTGATGAGGAGTCAGGCAAATGTATTCCGACCGCAGCTGTACCCAGCCAGCGTGCACCTGCCTGGGGGTAAGTTCTTGCCTCAGTGCGGTGGCTCCAGGATCCAGGAGGCCCTTAGGAAGTTGAGGGACTTGAATGGGTGAGCTCAGACAAGCTGGAGAAGAAACTGGTTTTTGGCATCTCGGTCCCCAGCCTCTGTCCACCTGCTGGATCCACCTGACTTGATCCTGTGTTCTACTCCCCGCCTCCCCTCCCATAACACCCCCGCCAATGCGCGTTGTGATCTTCTAGTGGATGTGCAATCTTGCTAAATGCACGTCCTTGTTTTCTGTGCACAAACGTGTTGTTAACAGCTTGGAACAACGGAGGTACAATACCTGGGTACAGTTAAAGCACCTGGGAAGCCATCATCACACTCAAGACAATAAACGTATCCATCACCCCAAAAGTTGCCGCGTGCCTCTTTGTAGTCCCTACCCCCTTCCATCCGGCCCTCCCCTCCCCGCCAACTGCTGGTCTGCTCTCTGTCGCTATAGATCAGTTTGCATTTATTAGACGTTTATATACATGGACTCATACAACATGTGGTCTGTTTTTTTTTTGTCTGGCTTTTTGCATTCAGCTTATTATCTTGAAACTCATCCATGTCATTTCTTGTTGTATTAGTCGGGGTTCTCCAGAGAGACCAAACCAGTAGGATATGCTATAAATATATGAGAAAGGATTTATTAGGGGAATTAGCTCACGTGATTGTGAAGGGTAAGGTGTGACACGATAGGCCGTCTGCAAACCGGATGCCAGGAGCGTGGCTCAGTCCAAGTCCAAAGGCCTCAGAACCAGGGAAGCCGATGGTGTCCTTGGTGTAAATCCTGGAATCCAAAAGCTGAAGAGTTTCAAGCTCTGATGTCTCTAGAGATAGGAGAGCAGAGCATATCCCAGCTCCAGCAGAGAGAGATTTGCCTTTTTTTCTCCATTTTTTGTTTTCTCCGGGACCCCAGCAGATTGGATGGTTCCTGCCCATGTCGAGGGCAGATCTTTCCCACCCTGTCCACTCAGGCTCTTGCGCTGATCTCTGCTGGAAACACCCTCGTGGACACACCTAAAAAGATAGCATTACCAGGTTTCTTGGCATTCCTTAATCTAATCAAGTTGACACCTAGAATTACCCTTCACACGTATTAATAGTTCATTCCTTTTTATCGCTAAGTAGCATTTTATTATATGGATACTCCATAATCTGTTTATACATTCAATTGTCACTTGGGTTGCTTCCAGTTTTTAGCTATTATAAACAAAGCTGTTATGAACAGTTATTTTTTATGCATGTTTCCATTTCCCTTGGGTACATGTCTAGAAGTGGAATGGCTGGGTTGCACGGTAGATGTGTGCTTAACTTTCCAAGAAGCTGCCAGACTGCTTTCCAAGCGGCTGTGCCATTTTCCATCCCCATCGGCGGTGTGTGGGAGTTCCAGTTTCTCCACATCCTCACGGACACGTTTGCTTTTGAATTTTAACCAGTCTGCTGGGTGTAGAGTAATACTATATACCACGGTGGCTTTAACATGCATTGACCTAATGTCTAATAATGCCCAGCACCTTTTCACATGCTTATTGGCCACCTATATGTCTTCTTTGTTGAAGTGTCTTCTCAAATCTTGGTCCCATTTTAAAATTTGGGTTGTTCGTTTTCTTGTTTTTGAGAATTAAGAGTTCTTTGCATATTCTGATACATGATTTGAAAATATTTTCTCCCAACCTGAGGTTTGTCTTTTCATTCTCTTAACAGAACGATGACTTTGAATGAACAGGGATTTTAAATTTTGCTGAAGTTCCGTTTATTAATTATTTTCTTTTATAGGCCACGTTTTTTGTGTCTGTCTTAGTCAATTTTGTACTGCCATAACAAAATACCACAGACTGGGTCATTTACAAGAAACAAATTTATTTTTTACAGCTCTGGAGGCTGGGAAGTCCGAGATCAAAGGGACTGGCATCTGGCGAGGGCCTTCCTGCTGCATTGCAACATGGCAGAAAGACAAAGAAAGGGCAAGAGAGAGCAAGAGGAGGCTGAACCCGTCCTTTTACAAGGAACCCACTCCCATGATAACAGCATCAGTCCATTAATGAGGGCAGTGCCTCCATGACACGAACACCTCCCAGTAGGTTCCCACCTTGCAACACTGTCACATTGGTGATCAAGTTTCCAGCACATGAACTTTGGGGGACACATTCAAACCACAGCAGTGTCATATCTCAGACATCTTTGCCTAACCCAAGGTCACAAATTTTTTTGTTTGTTTTCTTCTTGAAGTTTTATACTGTAGGTTTTATATTTGGGTCTATCATCCATTTGAGTTCATTTTTGTATGTGGTGAAAAGTATGGATTTAGGTTCTTCTCGTCTTTTAGTTTTTTTTGTTTGCTTTTTGCAAATGGGTATCTAATTGTTCTCGCACCGTTTATTGAAAAGACTATTCTTTCTACAGTGAGCAGCCTTTGCACCATTGTTTAAAATAAGTCGTCAGTGTGTTTAGGTCTAGTTCAGGACCCTCTGTTCTGTTCCATTGATATGCTAACTATCTTCACGCCCATACAACACCCAGACTTTGGGTTTAATTTGCTCTTCTGTTTCTAGTTTTGTGGAGTAGGAGCTTGAATCATGGCTTTGAGACCTTTCTCTTTTCTAATGTAGACAGTTAGTGCTATAAATTGCCCTCTAAATACTGCTCAAATGGCATCCCACGACTTTGGCATGCTGTGTTTTCATTTTCATTAAGTTCAAAACACTTTCTAATTTCTTTTTTGATTTCTTCTTTGACCCTTGCGATACTTTGACCCTTGCAATACTTTGACCCTTGCGTGTCTACATTCTAAATATGTGGGAATTTTCCAGCTGTTTTTCTGTTATTGATTTCTAATTTAATTTTATTTTGTTCAGAAGACATACTTGGTATGACTAGTATGCACTAGAAAATGATTTGCATTCTATTTTGGGGGCGTAGAGCACTGAATAAATGTAAATTAGGTCAAATCAGTTGATAGTGTTGTGTAAGTCTTCTATATCTATTTGGACTGATATTAAAATAGCTACTTTAGCCTTCTTTCTTTTTTTTTTCTTTTTTTGTCAACTGGCCAGCATGGGGATCTGAACCTGTGACCTTGGCATTACAAGACTGCACTCTAACCAACTGAGCTAACAAGTCAGCCCCGCTTCAGCTTTCTTTTGATTCGTGTGAGTACAATATATCTTTTTCCATCCTTTTACTCTTAATCTATTTATGTCTTTATATTTAAAGTTAATTTATTGTACACAGCATAAGTTGGGCTTTGGTTTTTTATTTAAGATGATAATCTCTACCATTTACCTGGGGTGTTTAGATCATTTACATTTAATGTGATCATTGTTATGGTTGGGTTTAAATCTACTATCTTGCTATTGTTTTCTGTTTGTCCCATCTGTTCTTTTTTCCTTTTTCTCTCTTTTTCTGCTTTCTTTTTGATTAATTCAGTATTTTTTCATAATTTGGTTTTGTTTTTATCGTTGCCTTATTAGCTGTAACTCTTTGTTTTATTATTTTAGTGGTTGCCTTACAATTTATTGTATATTTCTTAAACTTATGATCTACTTTCAAGTGATATTATATCACACCGTGTATAACATAAGAATCTTACAACAGTTTACTTTTTCACCTCCTCTTTGGGCCCCTGTTGTCATGCATTTTACTTCTATGTATGCTATAAGCCCCACACTACATTGTTATTATTTTTGCTGGTACAGTTAATTATCTTTTTTAAGTACTTAAGGAGTAAGAAACAAGTTATATATTTATTCATGCAGCTATCATTTCTGGTGCTCATCACTCCTTCATCTAGATTGAGAATTCCATCTGGTATCATGTCCTTCAGCCCAAAAAACTTGCATTGACATTTATGGGAATGTGGGTCTGCTGGTGATAAATTCTTTCAACTTTTGTATATCTGAAAAAGTTTTTATTTTACCTTCATTTGTGAAAAGTATTTTTGAGAGGTAGAGAATTCTAGGTTGATAGAATTTTTTTTCAGTGCTTTAAAGATGTTGCTGCTCTGTTTGTGGAGTAGGAGCTTGAATCATGGCTTTGAGACCTTTCTCTTTTCTAATGTTTCTGATGAGAAATCTGCTGCCATACTTGTTTTTGTTTCTCTGTACATAACATGCCTTTTTCTCCAACTGCTTTTAAGATGTTCACGAGTTTTGTGCAATTTGATTATGATGTGCTTTCATTTTTTTCATGTTTCTTATGCTTGGAGTTAATTAAGATTCTTGAATCTGTGTGTTTATATTTTTTATCAAATTTGGAAAATTTTTCATCATCAGTTCTCCAAATACTTTCCCTTTACTCCCCCTCTTTTCTCACTTTGGGGAACTCCAATTTCATATATATCATACATAAGTATATATTAAATGTGTTGCTCTCCCATAGCTCACTGGTGCTTGGCTCTATTTTTTTTCTCTCTTATTCTCTATGTGTTTCAGTTTGGAATATTTTTATTGTTATATCTTCAGGTTTACTAATCTTTTCTTCTGGCATGTCTAACCTGTTAATTCTATCAACTGTATTATTCATCACAGACATTATTGTTTTTGTCTCCAGAAGTTTGATTTGGGCATTTGTGAGAAGCAGCCTCTAAAAAGGCCCCCAAGGTCCTGCCTTCTGGTATTTACTTCCTTGTGAAATGCCCTCCTTCTGAATAGTGGATTGTTTTCAATGAATAAAATAAGGCAGAAGTGATGGGGGCGGTCTCTTTCAAGATTAAGTTACAAAAAGACCATAACTTCTGTCTCGTTTGTCTTTTCTTGGACTCTCTTTCTGTTGGAGATATCACTCTAGGGAAATCAAGTTACTGTATTATGAGCTGCCCCAAGGAGGGGAAATTAGCAAGAGCCAAGGAACTAATTTCTCTTTGTAGCTAATAGTCAGTGAGGACCTGAGGCCTGATGGCAGCTACATGAGCAAGCTTGAGATGGATCCCTCCCCAATGGATCTGTGAGATGACCGCAGCCCCAGCTGACACCCTGACTGCAGCCTCATGAGTGACCCTAAGTCAGAGACACCCAGCTAAGACTCACCCAGACTCCTGCCCCACAGAAACTATAAGATAGTAAGCATTTTAAGCGCTCTCAGGTTTGGGATAATTTGTTATACAGCAATAGATGACTAATACAGCCTTTTTTCTATCTTCTGTGTCTCTACCTAAGCTATTCAATCTTTCCTATGGCTTTTTGACCATATGGTATCAATTATAGTACCTGTTTTAATGCCCTTTATCTGCTAACTCTAGCATCCATGTCCATTCTGGGTCAGTTTCAATTGCTTGGATTTTTCTTCTCATTATGTGTCACNTTTTTTTCAGTGCTTTAAAGATGTTGCTGCTCTGTTTGTGGAGTAGGAGCTTGAATCATGGCTTTGAGACCTTTCTCTTTTCTAATGTTTCTGATGAGAAATCTGCTGCCATACTTGTTTTTGTTTCTCTGTACATAACATGCCTTTTTCTCCAACTGCTTTTAAGATGTTCACGAGTTTTGTGCAATTTGATTATGATGTGCTTTCATTTTTTTCATGTTTCTTATGCTTGGAGTTAATTAAGATTCTTGAATCTGTGTGTTTATATTTTTTATCAAATTTGGAAAATTTTTCATCATCAGTTCTCCAAATACTTTCCCTTTACTCCCCCTCTTTTCTCACTTTGGGGAACTCCAATTTCATATATATCATACATAAGTATATATTAAATGTGTTGCTCTCCCATAGCTCACTGGTGCTTGGCTCTATTTTTTTTCTCTCTTATTCTCTATGTGTTTCAGTTTGGAATATTTTTATTGTTATATCTTCAGGTTTACTAATCTTTTCTTCTGGCATGTCTAACCTGTTAATTCTATCAACTGTATTATTCATCACAGACATTATTGTTTTTGTCTCCAGAAGTTTGATTTGGGCATTTGTGAGAAGCAGCCTCTAAAAAGGCCCCCAAGGTCCTGCCTTCTGGTATTTACTTCCTTGTGAAATGCCCTCCTTCTGAATAGTGGATTGTTTTCAATGAATAAAATAAGGCAGAAGTGATGGGGGCGGTCTCTTTCAAGATTAAGTTACAAAAAGACCATAACTTCTGTCTCGTTTGTCTTTTCTTGGACTCTCTTTCTGTTGGAGATATCACTCTAGGGAAATCAAGTTACTGTATTATGAGCTGCCCCAAGGAGGGGAAATTAGCAAGAGCCAAGGAACTAATTTCTCTTTGTAGCTAATAGTCAGTGAGGACCTGAAGCCTGATGGCAGCTACATGAGCAAGCTTGAAATGGATCCCTCCCCAATGGATCTGTGAGATGACCGCAGCCCCAGCTGACACCCTGACTGCAGCCTCATGAGTGACCCTAAGTCAGAGACACCCAGCTAAGACTCACCCAGACTCCTGCCCCACAGAAACTATAAGATAGTAAGCATTTTAAGCGCTCTCAGGTTTGGGATAATTTGTTATACAGCAATAGATGACTAATACAGCCTTTTTTCTATCTTCTGTGTCTTTACCTAAGCTATTCAATCTTTCCTATGGCTTTTTGACCATATGGTATCAATTATAGTACCTGTTTTAATGCCCTTTATCTGCTAACTCGAACATCCATGTCCATTCTGGGTCAGTTTCAATTGCTTGGATTTTTCTTCTCATTATGTGTCACATTGTCCTCCTTCTTTGCACAGATGGCAATTTTGGTTGGATACCAGACATTGTGAATTTATGTTGTTAGGTGCTGGGGGTTGTTTTTTTAAAATTTTTTTTTCTATTCTTATAAATATTCTTGAGTTTCGCTCTGGGGTATAGTAAAGTTACTTGTTTGTAGTTACTTTTGATCATTTGAGTCTTGCTTTTAAAATTTTTAGATGGGACAGAGCAACCTTTAATCTAGCACTAATTTTACCCACTAATGATGCAAGACCCTTCTGAACACTCTACCCAAAGCCTCGTCATTTATGGGATTTTCCAGTCTGACCAGGGAGAACAGGCATGATTTCTCACACACCTTTCAGGTGGTTCTTCCCAGCCTTGGGTAATTTCTTACACACACACATGCTGATCCGCTCTCTGCTGAGTGCTCGAGGGCCCTCTGCAGATCCCCTCGCTCTCTCTCTGGGCAGCTCTCTCTTCTCCTGTTTTCTGCCCTGCACATTCTAGCCTCTTTATTCCCTCTGGGCTCTCTCTGAACCTCATCTCCTCAGGGACCACGCAGGTTCAGTCTGGGTCCCCTGCCCTGCACCGAGTCCTGGAAACTCTCTAGGGTTGTAAGCTAAAGATATCACAGGGCGCTTCTTGCTGGTTTCCTGTCTGTCATTTCAGGAATTACTGTCCTTCCTTGTCTGACATCCAGCACCTTGAGAACCACGGTCTCCTATAGTTTATCTGGGTTTCAGACAGGAGGGTAAATCTGGTCCCTGTACTCCACCTTAGCCAAAAGC
>NW_007731642.1:142845-153750 GCF_000696425.1 Galeopterus variegatus
TATATTTTTAATTGAAGCAAATGAGATTTTGTTACAGATTTCATTCAGTTCACTTTTAATGAAGTGTTATTTTTAAAAATAAATTATTTTGAAATAACTTTAGAGTTACTAAAAAGTTGCTACCATAGTACAGAAAGTTCCCCTATGCCCTTCATTCAGTTCATCCCAATGTTTAACGTCTTTCAAAACCAAGTAAACACTCACAAAACAAAGTGATTGACCTCAGTACAATATATAGCTAAACTCCGGACTTTACTCAGGAGGGCTGCGTTTTTAAAATACATCCACGTGGCAGGTGTGGAGCCTCAAGGTGTGCACCTGGTATATGTTGGTGGCTCACTTTCCTGGGGATGGACACGGGGCTGATGCCCCTCCCCAGTCTGACAAGTTAGGCCTGCACTTGCCTTCTGGACGAGGAGAGAGCGGGCGAGGAGGCTAGATCTCCCATTCTGCTGTAACTGTTTTCCACGGCCCTTTCCTGAAAGGTGTTAATGTTCCCCTCAGGCCAGGCCAGCCTCAACCTGTGCAGTCCTCTGTAGCAGCCGTGGGCCACCATAGCAGCCACTTGAGCACTTGAACTGTGGCCAGTCCAAACTGAGATGTGTTGTGAGTATAAAATACACACAGGATCTTGAAGATTCAGTGTGAAAATAAGACTGGAAACTATCTCACAAACACTTTTTTAATGTCAATTATATGTTGAAATGATCACATGTTGGACATATTGGGTTAAATAAAATATACTGTTAAAATTAACTTCGCCTGTTCCCTTTTACCTTTTTTTATTGTGCCTAGTAGAAAAATTTGAATTACCTATGTGACAAGCCCTCCCTGGGAAAAGAAAGGTTTGAAATGTCCCCTCACTCCCAGTCTGAATACCAGCCAAGCTTTGCCATCCGGCCTGGGTCCTGGCCACCACCACACCTCCTGCCATCCCCCAGCCAGATGGCAATGACCACGAAAATGCCAGAGTGGCTACTGAGAGCTGGGATCAGACTAGAGACTGGCTCCCAAGGTGGCAGTGGGGGTACAATGAGTGCCCGGTCAGCCAGCCGGGGTCAATAACCAGCAATGAATGTCCCCAGCCACCTCTGGGATGCCTGGTAGCCACTGCTGAGTCACAGGAAGACATTCCTGGGCTGAACTTCAAAGAAACTACTTCCCCGTGGCTGGCTTCCCAGGTCTGACAGTCTGATGAATACCTCACCTGCCGGTCACATCCCCAGGTAACCCAGACTTGGGGCTCTCACGCATGCTGGGCTACCTCCAGTGCCAGGAAAGAGGGAGGGGACCCTTGTACAACATTTGTTAAATTTTGACTAGTTCAGAAAAGAACAAAGCAACAAGTAGCAATTACCTCTATTCTCCACCCAGAATTAACCATTTTTAACCTGATAGCTTATTCAATTCTAGTCTTTTTTTAAAAAATGTATTTATTTTCCTGAAATCATAGGATGGGTGTATAAAAACACATTGACCTTAAAAAAAAGAATAAAGGAAAGACTGCATCATAAATGAAGCGGGAGCAGCTTCCCCGTGACCCCGAGTCTACTCCCTGTCCCTTCCCGGGGACACTGGTCTTACCATTCTGTGCGACTCCTCATTCCTTTAAAAATATCTGCTGCCAACCTGCAACAGTGTTTGAGGGTGTTTTTTAAAAAATTTTTTCCTTTCATTTTTAAAACAGCATCGTGCCATTTGTGCTGCTCTTCAGCTTGTCCTTCTCGAGTAATGTCCCTGGTGTGCCACCCGCCCCCACCGCACCGCGCTCGGTCGGTCGCACGAGCCCTCTGGGGGGCGACAGGTCGTGTCTAGCAACATTCAAGTGAACGTGCCCTGCAAGTCAGCCGGGGCAGGCCCAGTAATTCATCCCACAAATGCCTTCCCCAGGAAACAGGGTAGAGGGTGTTGCTGCCCCATTGTTAAAAAAAGAAAGAAAAACAACACGGATGAGTTTGGTAAGTTATGACACTTGGTGACCAGAGTCCCACGTAACCATCAAAAGGAACAAGTGACATCCGTCTCATCATATACGGAGGCCTGAGGAACAGGATGAGGAGCTGGGAGCTGTGTGGCCGGCGGCGTGTGTCGGGGGCCTGTGTGTCCAGGTGTGTGTCCGTGGGCAGGTGGCAGCAGTAAGCCATGAGTGGTGCGTAAGAAGCGTCGACAGACCCAGCCTCTGGACGTCGGGGCTGAGGGTGCAGGGTGCAGGGAGGGAGGCTGTCCTGTCCACGCCTCCCAAAGCGTGGGATCGCGTTCCGTCTTGCCACACGGGGATGGTTTCCCTTTATTGAAGGACAACTAAGTGCACCACAGAGAGAGTCGCCAGACCACGGGCCTCCAGCTCCACCAAGGAGACAGAGCTGGCAGCCCCGAGGCTCCACGCGGGTGGCCACGCCAATTTGACAATTCAAGCATGGAAATGCAGGGGCTGCATCCAGCACCAAGCCCAGCCCGGCCCCTCCAGAAATCCTGGCCTGATCAATGCTGTTCCCTCCTCTCGGGAGGCCCTGGAGGCTGGCCCAGGTGACACAGAGCAACTGTGGACAGGTAAAGGGGTGCCACACGAAGGGGCCTCTTTTCTTCAGTGGGGTCGATGGGCAGGGGAGGCAGCGTGTACAGGGGATCCCAAATGTGGAGAAACCTGGGGAACAATCTAGCCCCTCCCCTACTAGTGAGGGGCCTTGAGCAAGTCTCAGGCCTCAGTTTCCTTCTCTGTAAAATGAGGACGTTGACACCACCACCCGGTGACATTTCTTGCTGCCGAAGCCACCCCTGGGTCATGTGGCTGCAACCCTGTGTCTGCGTCTTCATGGGACTTTACCTCCCTGATAACCTCACTCCTTCCTATCTTGTCCGTCTCCCCTCGAAATGAAAATTACAAAGAGAAAGAAATGTTTGGGCAAAGACTCTCACAGGTGGCTCAAGGACATTCCCTAGGTGCTGTGAACTCTAGGGGTGGGACACAGAAATCTGCGGCCTAATGAGAGCCTGGGGTTCCGAGGCACACTGGCTTGAGAACTGCCCTCCCAGGCCGTGTGATCAACCACTAAGTGTATATGGTACATGGTGAGTGGTGGATCCAGACCAGACAGGGCTGCAGCCCTCACCCAGCTCTGCCCAGCAAGCATTGACCCACGACCCTCTTGAACCCAGGGCATGGAGTCCCAAGAGAGCAGCCATGCCAGAGCCCACCCCCACCCCTCCCCAGCTGCTTCCACGACCTCGGCTTCTGTGGGGGGTCTGAGGCTGTGACTGAAGGCCAGCTTGCTCAATCCCCAGGAGTGCCGCCCCCTCCCTGCCCCAATTTTCCCATGGAGACAACTGTTCCCCTCCGGGTCCCTGTGAACGGTGTGAGCTGCCCCATGCACCTGCTCTGGACATCTCAAACCCGTACCCGTCCTCCAGGCATGCCACGGGGTCAGGACCCATTCCTGACCTTGAGGTCAGTGGGGTGAGGTTTTCCCAGAGCTTTCATAGATTCTTGGGGGTAACAAGTTCTCCTTCCCCGAGACTCAGAGGTGGGCACTGGGAGGGGGTGCTGCACCAGAGTGAGGCCAGTGGAGACCAGATGCACACTTAGCTGCAGGACCCAGGTGCACTTAGTCTGTTTGAGGTAGTTTCTTCCCTTGCAATCAAGAAAAACCAAACAAGTAAAAAACTGCACAAAGTCCTCTGGGCCCAAGCCTTCCTCCTAGAGAAGCCATGGCAAATGTCACCAGTCTTCCAGGCCCCTCTTCCCCGCCCAGCCACCAGGCCCTGGCCTTCTGCTGTGGTCCCATGTCCCTGTCCTGCAGGGGAGTGGCTGGCTCAGGAAACCCTTGGCTCTGTCCTCTTATCTTTCGCAAGCCCAGCTGGGCCTTGCTCTAACCTGGGCCTGGAACTGCACCACATGTAAGGGGCCGACGGTATTGTCAGCTTATCTGGTCCGCCTTATCTCTGGCTTTTCTCTGCCAGTCACTGGTTTATGCTTTTACAAGGGCGGTTGGCTTCTCCTGGGAAGTGCTGAGTAATTTCCAAAGGTGCCTGGTGGTGGGGGCAGTGGGGATTTCTTCCTTCTACAGCAGCGGGCCCAGTGCCAGCCCTGGCTCAGCAGCTACCGGAGGCCTGTGGCAACCCTGCGTGGGTGGGCAGTAGGGACAACCCAGGGTCACCAGGCACTTTTGCCAGGGGAGTTGACAGGAAGAGGAGCCTTTAGCAGGGAGAAGCCTGGGGAGTCCCATCATCCTCCACACTTTTTCTTGTGCCCCCCGCTGGGTATACCTTGACCCCACCAGCCAGTCCCCAAGGTCCTACCTGAGAGGGTGGGCAAAGCCCTGGACCAGAAATCAGAAAGCTGGGGTTAGACCCTCGCTCTGGACCTCAACTGTCCTCTGAACCTCAATTTCCTCACCTGTAAAATGAGCGTCAGACACTGACAACCTCCCCACCCCCTGCAGGGTGGCCGTGGGAAGCCACAGGAGGTGGCAGTGTCAAGCGTCCTATAAACCAGCCAGCAGGGTCAACCCATGTGGCACTGTTCACAGAAGGGCCTGGGAGCCTGATCCCTGGTCCCCGATTGTCCAGGATGTTTGTACACTAGGGAAGCTGGCAGGGGCCGGGCTGAGCCCCAGGGAGTCTGGTGAGAAGTTTCTAACTCCAGCCCCCTGTGGGTCGCCAAGAACCCACCTCCTCCTGAGGGCCTCTTGTTTCTCTGTCCCCTTTGCTCCTACAGCCTCTGAGAACAGGGTTATAATGGGAGCCTTGGACAGTTTCTGGGTTTCTCAGCTCAGCACCTCCCAGAGGCAGCAGGGCTCTGGAGGCAGTGACGCTCTGGAGCCTGGTTCCGGTCCTGTCCCATCACTTAACTGCTGTGTGTCTACAGGCAGGTCACTTTACCTCTCTGAGCCGCAGCTTTCCCATCTTCAAGGTGGGGAGAGTTCTTGAAACAGAAGTGGTGACAATTAGATTCATTAATTCAACAAATCTTGTCAAGCATCTCCTTTGTGCCAGGCATGTCTGCTGGGGACACAACAAGGAACACAACAGACAATAATCAAAGTAAACATGTGGAAGTACAGTGGTGAGACCTGAACAGGAAGCTTCAGCAGGGAATGGAGACAGGCATGTCTGGGGTGGGGGTGGAGACTCGATTTCCAGTCGTGTGGCCAGGAAAGGCCTCACCAGTCAGGTGACATCTGAGTCAAGACCTGAAGGGGATGGGGGCATGAGTTGTGGAGATACTGGGGTCCAGACAACAGCACAGCATGTGCAAAGGCCCTGGGGCAGGAGTTTGGTGTGTGTCGAGATTGGCAAGGAGGCTGGAGGAGCTGCAGGTGAGGCATCCGTGAGAGGTCAGGGAGGTAACGGTCACTGCATGCACTTGCCATTGACGGTGCTGGCGTGGAGCCTGGGGGATTTAAAGCCCAGGACAGCTGTGATCTGACTTGCTTTTTGAAAGGTGTGTTTGCTGTGGGGTGTACAGAAGACTGAAGGTGCAGAACAGAAGCAGGGAGACTAGGCAGGAGGCTCGTGCAGTCACCAGGGCAAGGGTGGGTGGCAGAGCCGGGGCTTGCTGACCGATGTCCTGTGGTGGCCGAGACCGAGGGGGAGCACAGCACTGAGCCCTCACGAGACCAGGCTCTGCTCCGAGCACTTCACATGCCCTTGATTCACGGAGTCCTTCCTACCAAGGAAGAACTCTCACCCCACTTTCAGAGTGGGGAAATCAAGTCATGGAGAGGCCACAGAGCTGCAACTCCAGGTCAGGCCCGGTGTCCTGCCCCTCAGTGCTCCTGTACCTGACGATGACCTCCTGGAGGGTTAGTTTCCTTCTGACACACAACCGAGCACCTGCCGTGTGCCGGGCCCTGAACAAGCACCGTGCAGGCTTTCCTTGTTTCATCTTCGGCATTTTATCACGTAACAGTGCTTTTATCTTAAACTTCATTTGTGGGTGATAGTGGGTTGAATTGTATCCCCCCTAAGATATGCCCAAATCTTAACTCCAGGAACCTTGGAATGTGACTGTATTTGGAATAAGAATCCTTGCAGATGTAATCATTCTGGACTAGGTGGGCCCTAAATCCAATGATGTGTGTCCTTATAAGAGACAGAAAAGAAAAGACACAGAGACAGACAGAGAAGAAGACAGAGATCTGAGATGCGGCCACAGCCTGGATGCTGGAAGAGGCAGGAAGGACCCTCCCCAACAGTCCTCGTGGGGAACATGGCCCTGCCGCACCCTGATTCCAGACTTCGGGCCTCCAGACCGTGAGGAAATGAATTTCTGTTCTTCTAAGCCACCAGTGCATGGCTGGCTGCTGCAGCAACCACAGGAAGCCCACACAGGGGATGTGGACTCCACATTTTGGGTCTTCAGAGTCGTAACCCTGCTCTGGGTGAACACATTTTACAGGTAAGGGAAACCGAGGTCCAGAGAGAGCCAGTACCTTGCAAGGTCCCCCAGGCTGGTCAGTGCTGGCACTACCCAGGCTGGATGGGCACTGAGTACATGGCACCAGGGTAAGGTAGAGGTGACCTGGACATTGGAATCCCTGAGCCCTGGGCAGGTCCGGGTCTGCCCCTCATGTGCTGTGTGACCTGGGCACTACCCTTAATCTCCCTGAGCTGCCACCTCCTCATCCGAAAAACAGGACTAGTGCCAGAGAAGGTGGGGAGTCCCAGGAAGGGGTCACAGCATCAAGCGCTGTGGGGCAGGCCCAGAGTGAGACTTCAAGATGCTCATGGCCCACCTTGAAGAATGATGCTGATTAGTGAGCACCTACTGTATGCACAGTGCCAAGCTCCTGACCTGCAGTGACTCAGGTAATTGTCACAAAAGCTGCAGGAGGGAGGAAGATAGTATTACTACCCCCATTTAGCAGATGGGAAAACTGAGGCAGGAGACATCGCCCACGGCCACGCTGCTGGCCAGTGACAGCAGGACTCAGGTGCAGTTGTCCAGCAGTGAGCCTGGATGGAGAACAGGTGCTCGGTGGATGTTAAGTGGGATTTTGTCTTGGAGCAGAGAGGCAGGCCACTGGGCAGCCCTGAGCCTCCTTGGAAGGTTCCCAGCAGCAGGCTCTGGAGTGACTGTGTGGCCCTCTTCAAGACCCCCCGATGCACATTCGGCAGATGTTCACCCTTCTCAGCTGGCACAGCTTCCTGGATGGGACCTGGGGTTCACAGGTGTGCACATCATACAGCCCACTCTGTTCTGCCCCCAAGCCAGTCATGGCCAGGGGCACAGGGCTGGTGGGAGGCCCCGGCCCATGGTGGCCATGGCTGTGGCCACAGAGGAAACACTTCGTGAAGCAGCCAGGCCTTCCGGGAGCTGGAGTCAGACCCCGTGTCCAGGCTCCTCCAGAGGCAGATCGGGGTGGTCTGCGAGCCGTGGTGGGGGAGGTCCAGAGAGGAGCTGTTTCAGGAGAGCCAGCATCTACCCAGTTCCCAAGCCCCAGGCCAAGGCAGTGACGGCCCACTGTCCCACCACACCTCCCACTGGAGCCATCTTGCCCTTATGCCCAGGAAGCATGGATGGTGAGGTGGCCCAGCCTGTCCCTAAGCAAGCGCCTCTCCTCAGACCCCAGGGGCTGCCAGCCCCTTCCGGTGGGGTCACCTGTCCTCCAGGAGGGCAGCTGGCATTCATGGTCACTGCCCCTAAGACCCCAAACTCCAACCTGGCTGCCTTCACAGAGCATGTCCTGTTTATTGATGCTGAGTCCAGGGCAGGTGAACGAGGTTGAGCCACAGTCCCTACCCTGGTCTCAGGCCAGACGCACGTGCTTGTCAGGGAGCAGAGGCAGGACCTGACGCAGTGTCTAAAAGGAGCTGTGTGCTGAGGGACCCCAATGGCACCAAGGGCACAGGGGAGCAGTGTAGACTCTAGAGCAGGGTAGTGTCAACCGGAAGAGGGTGGGCAGCTCCATGCCTCCCAAGACAGGAAACCCAGGCCAGGGCAAGCTCGGAGGAGGCTGCTGCGGCGTGTGGAGAGCTGGCCATGCCTCCCGTCGAGCCTCTGACCCTGGGGAGGACACTGGCCTCCTGGCAGGGCTGGGGGAAGAGTGAGGGGACAGGGCAGGAGCTGACGCCTGCTGCCCACACAGACGGGAAACTCACTCCCACGCACACCACGTGGCAGGACCTAGCTGACCTCATGAACTTTGAATTTGGCCCAGGGAGGAGGCGGCGGCCTCCTTCCATTAGGGATGACAACCACCAGAGCCCCACTGGGCGGCCCCTTCAGCTGGTGGGCTTGAGAAGCACAGGAAGCTGTGGGCCACCATCTGGCTGCCCACTGGGCTCTGCTCCAGCCACCTCGGAAGCCCCAAGTCACACCTTTCCAAAGGTACCTTCTGGGGTGAGATCCCAGAGCCAGCATCACTGGGCTAGAAAGGGACCCTCTAACTCTCTCTGGATGTCCCCAGGTCTCTGGACCCCACCCCAACCTCTTGTTTCCTGCCAGTAGGTAGACGGAACAGGCTTCCCTATCCCCATTCTACAGATGAGGAAACTGAGGCTCAGAGAGGTTCTGGACCTGGATGGAACTTGCCAGGAGCTGGACTCAAACCCAGATCTCTGGGCCCCATTCCAGTGCCCTTCCCGGCACCTCTCATGGGGCCAGACCCCAGCCCCTGGGGCAGGATTGCCTGGGGATCCCCATTTTCCTGCCATGACCAGCTCCTGGCATTTCACCATCCACCTGCAGCCCAGCCTGGTGTTGGGACAGCCTCATGGCATCTCTCACACCTGGAAGATGCACCAGGGCTGGGCGGTAGACAGCAGTTAGGAGGCCCAGCCAGAAGGAGGCCGCTTGTCACAGAGCCACCCCAAGTCTGGGCTGGGGAGAGCGACCGCCATCCTCTGAGCCCCCAGGCCCAGCTTGTCACTCAGAGTCAGCCCTGGCTCCAGGCTGGGCTGAAGGGGCAGGGACAGCCAGCCAACTCTCCAGACATGTCCTGTGAGTGGGTAGAGGGAGGGAAAGGGAGCCACCTCCTCCTGGGCCTGGCCAGTCCCCAGGCAGGCACTGCCCCCTGGAGGCCAGTCTCAGACTGTGGTGGTAGGTCTCCAGGTATGGCTCAGGGAGACAGACCGTCCCCTGGGGGCTCCTGGGTCCAAGCCTGGAGCCTCCTGGAATCTGTCTCCTGGGGGTGGGGAGGGGGAGCCCCAAGAGCCTCTCTAGGAGTGAGGTTTCCCAGAGGCCACAGGACACCCAGCCAGGTCACTCATCTACAGGGCAGATGGCGTCTGTTGACCTGAGTGTGCCAGGGGCTGGGCCAGGCACAGTGGGGGCAGGAGCCTCTCTGAACCTACCTGCCTGCAGCCCCCGCAGCCCAGCCCCACCCACACCTGCTGGGTGAGAATCTGGGCTGCACCCTGGGGGTCTGTGTCTCTAAAGTCTCCCTCGTGGGTGGGAATGTGGGCTGGCATGCCAGGGCAGGTGTGGCTCGGACCTGGGCTCCTGCAGGCTCCTCCTCAGATCTGGGGCCGAGACCAGGGCCAGAGCCAGGAAGACCCAGCTGACAGGAAATAAGCCCCTCAGGGTATCAGGAGGTTGTTGTGGGGACAGAAGGAGATGACAGGCCACCCATACTCCAGAAGGGTGGCTGCCCTGCAGCAACACTGGAACCCACCTCCCTGTGACAGCAGCCCAGCCCCAGCCTGGCTTCCTGAGACAAGGGAGCAGCATCCAGGCGGCCCCTGCTGGGAACAGATGCTCCCACCAAGAATGGCCAGAACCCAGCAGAGCCAGGAGCCTCTGGGACAGCACCCAGGGGTCACCAGATCCAGCAGTCACCTCCCCTCTGCATGTGCGGGTCCCAGCAGGCAGCAGCCATGGGGGGACTAAGGAGCTCAGGGGGCGGCTCTGTCTAAGCAGAGTCCTCAGAGGGAGCAAGCCAGGGCCTTTAGCAAGAGCACAGCACTCCACAGTTTACAGGGCTCCCCATGGCTCTCTCACCCGAGCCTCACACCCACCCGCCCAGGGGCTTCTTGTGGCTCCATTTTACAGACAAAGAAACCAAGGCCCAGGGAGTCCAGGCAGCTGTTTAAGAAGCGGGGACTTGAAGGCCAACCCACTGGACCCCAAGGCCACCCACCTCTCCTGCTGGGTGGGGACGGGCTTGCAATTTCCTGTTGCTCCTCACCTTTGAGTGATGTCCCCGACCAGGCGGTGCCAGGCCGGGAAGTCTCTGTGGAGATTCCACACCCACCCACACCTGGTGTTTTTATTCTCATGTGAATCTGATGCCAGGAGAATGTGGCCCTGCTGTCTCCTTCCATGACCGGGGTCAATGGATCCCTTATCTGGCGAGATCTTATCTGCACGTCCTTGACAGATTCTGGAGCCAGCTCCTCAAGGTACGGGGAGGCCCACGTGGGCAATCAGGGTGCCAAGGACTGGCCCAGGGGAGGGGGCCTCCTGCCCCTCTGTCCCCCTTGCCCTCCGGAAATGCTTCCCAGCGGTGCCTGTCCTCTCGTCCTGCTGGTCACTGGGCAGCACTGGAGGGCCAGATAGGAAGGAAGTCAGAAGAGATAGCGTGGGCAGAGCAGGGAGGGGAGGGGTCTCCAGGGTCCAGGGGGAAGTGTTTCAGCCCTTGGTTACACAAACTGGTTGGGAGCGTTCCAGCAGCCGAGGCACAGGAGAACGAAGCTGGAGGAAGGTGGAGCGTGTAAGAGACTGGTCTGATGGATGGGATGGAGCATTCTAGGACATTCCCCAGAAGCTGTCTGAGTAATCCTCGGGGCCGCACACAGCAGGACATTGCACAAATGAACAGAGCCCTCACTGCTCCATCTCTAAGGCCTCAGCTGAAATCCGCTGTGGCCCGGTTGCCAGTCTCCTGGGCTTCCCCTGCACGCAGCCCACATCCGCCATGTAGGGGTGCCGGCTCCAGTCACCCTGCACTGTGACCGGCTGTGCTC
>NW_007731643.1:0-502 GCF_000696425.1 Galeopterus variegatus
TAGATTGCTGTTAAATATTCGATTGTGTAATGATTTGGTTAAATTACCATTAAGCCATAAGCCCCAAAGTACAGAGACTATGTGTGTGCCAAGAGACTAACAGAATGACTGATACACAGGCAACTCTCAACAAATATTTGTTGAACTGACTTTTTAAATTCCTATTTGTTTAGTTAAAAAAATTGCATGTTAGGTACTATGTAGGCAAAGAATTCATATTATGATAGGGAATAGAAATAAGAGACATATGATTGAAGTAAGATGTGTTAAGAGCCAAGGGAAACATAAACACAGAGAGATATAGGAGCATCATAGAGATTATTCTAGCATGACTGGGGGGAGGTTGGGTTAGTCAGAATGACTAAAGTTAGACAGATCGATTTTCAGATAGAAATATTTAAACCAGGGAGTCTTAGTTATAAATTCATATAAGAATCTAGAGTTTTAAAAACCAACACCCATGCCTCACCTGTCAGCAATTAAATATCAATTTTTTTTTTTT
>NW_007731643.1:2612-6795 GCF_000696425.1 Galeopterus variegatus
AAATAACCCAATTAAAAAATGGGCAAAGGAGCTGAATAGGCATTTCTGAAAGGAAGATATATGAATGACCAACAGACACATGAAAAAAAGTTCAACATCACTCAGCATTTGGGAAATGCAAATCAAGACCACTTTGAGATACCATCTCACTCCAGTCAGGATGGCTAATATCCAAAAGACTGAGAATGATGAGTGCTGGAGAGTGTGCAGAGAAAAAGGAACTGTCATACACTGTTGGTGGGACTGCAAAATGGTGCAGCCTTTATGGAAAATGGTATGGAGGTTCCTCAAACAATTACAAATTGATCTACCATATGACCCAGCTATTCCACTACTGGAAATATACACAGAGGAATGGAAATAATCATGCCAAAGGGATACCTGCACTCCGCTGTTTATTGCAGCATTATTTACAATAGCCAAGAGTTGGAACCAGCCCAAATATCTATTATCAGATGAGTGGATTAAGAAACTGTGGTATATCTACACAATGGAATTCTATTCTGCTATAAAAAAGAATGAAATACCACCATTAGCAACAATATGGATGTACTTAGAGAAAATTATATTAAGTGAAACAAGTCAAGTACAGAAAGAGAAATACCACATGTTCTCATTTATTTGTGGGTGCTAAAAATAAACAAACAAACAAACAAAGGGGAGGGGAAGAAGATACAACAATCGCAACAATTCCTTGAACTTGTTAAGACAAGTGAACAGATAAGATATAGTGGTGGGGAGGAGAGAGAGGGAGTGGGGAAGTAAAGAAACAAACAAACAAACAAAGGGGAGGGGAAGAAGATACAACAATCGCAACAATTCCTTGAAATTGTTAAGACAAGTGAACAGATAAGATATAGTGGTGGGGAGGAGAGAGAGGGAGTGGGGAAGAGGAATGGGTAAGGGGTCATGAAAATCAACTACAATGTATATTGAGAAGTTAAAATAAAAAACAAAAAACAAAAAAATTCTTTAAAAACGTGAAATATCTGTCAAAAAAAAGAAGGGATCTGATTAGATAAGAGTTTGTGACAGATGGCTCTTCTAACTGTATGGAGAATAAATTAGGAGGCTAGACTGAAAGCCATCTGTGGTCCCAAGTGGGTACATTTTGGAGACGTGCCTGTAGCAGGGATCAAGACAAAAGCCGTAGAGATCTGTCTGGTGTGTGTTTTCAAGGATCTGCTTCTCAGCTTTGCCTATTTTGCTCAAAAAGTAAGTTCTAATCTCTTTGTGATGAAAGGAATTTAATTCATAATACGGACTTAAAATTAAGCACAACACAGTATTTGCTTTGTTTCGTTTTGTAACAGAAAGCATCCTTATTTCACAGTTTTCACAGCTTGTGAAGCCTGAGTTTTGAGGCAGTGGCACTGACACCGTACTGACTGCATGCAGATGTAGTGGTGTCTTCACTCTTGCCCTTGGGTACTTGAGTGGGCACTTACAGCTCAGCGAACGCTGTGCGATTTGATTGGATTCTAAGCCACTATCTGCTCTGTGCCATCCGTTTACAAATGGAACAGTCATCCATGATACTGGGTGGGAGGATTCAAAGCAGCCGTTCTTTTATCTTCTTCTGATGCTGTATAAGAATAACTGTGCAAGTTTCTGAGGGTAAAGAGCAAAACATAAAATCCCCCCTTACAAGGAGAAATGTGCATTCCCATATACCACTGTGCCTCAGTCTAAGAAGCCTAATGGTTCCTGAATGTCTTTGGTGACAGTCCTTTTCTCACTGCTGACACCAGGCTCAGTGGGACCACTGGGCCCAGTACTTGTGGGGTTTGACATGGAGATACTCAGCCAGTTCCACCAGCTGTGTTCAATTGAATAGGGCCACCCTGAGTAGTGACTTTTCTTCCACTCCTGTGGGAGACAAATAAGCACATGGCTTCTCTTGACTTTGTGAGTGCCCTTCTCTCCATGTGCCCCATGTGGCCGGCGTGTCAAGAGCCTCTCATTCCAGCTCTACATACCAGTTAAGCTGAGGTTACTCAATTGCTTGCAGGTAGCAGAGAGTGGTGGATGTTTTAGATGGGACTAATCTCTGGCTCCCATATGGGGAGAAGAGTATTATCACACTTCAGCCCACTAGAAAAAAAGCACAAGAGGAGAGAGTAAAAGCTTTACAGGTGTTCTCCTCCCTCATGGACCAAAACACTGCAGCTTGTGTATACTTCTATTTGTAAAGTGTTTTTCTCTGTCTGCATGTTTAAAATAAGACTAGTGTAAAGCACTGCTGTTTAATTACTAGCGGGGCCAAAGGTTTCATTTTAATTCAACATTATTTAAATAAAAACATTATTTATAAATTAAGTGCTGTTTTATGTCCAAACATTTAAGAATGTTGCTTTAGCTGAGATCCAACACTGTTAAAGAAGAATTAAATGTTGTTTTTAGTTGCTCTTTTTTCGAACTGGAATTTCTATTAAACTATTCATTATTTTAATCATGTACAATTTTAAGATAAAATAAAACATTGGAACACACTTATGCACGAGCATTTCATTGATCCCAATACTGATTATCTTATATGGTAGGAAAATGTCAATATTATTGTTTTTTCTATCTAGTTGATAAAACCAAGTGATTGTCATGATAATCCTTATCATGTTAAAAACATGTATTGATACCACCCCATATTTACGTATTACTTGTTACTTCTCAAGGCATCAACAATAAGCAAATATTTATTTAAAGCCTACTTTGTTCCAAGTACTACGTCTTATCATGTTAAAAACATGTATTGATACCACCCCATATTTACGTATTACTTGTTACCTCTCAAGGCATCAACAATAAGCAAATATTTATTTAAAGCCTACTTTGTTCCAAGTACTACGTAAAAGTGCATTAAGGACTACAGTCAGTTTGGAAAAAACTTGAGTTAATTACTTGAATTACTTACAGGTATTTCTATGAATATTAGATTATGATATTGTATTTACCTATGTAATTACATACCTCATTATTGAAAACATTCAGGGAGATTACCAGATAATACTGTATAGATGAAGACACAAGTTTTTCAAACCTATGTAACATGACAAAGCCCAACAAAATAACTTATAAGACTTTTTTTTCAGATGTAGGGCTCTATGACATGTAATCTCTATTCCTAATACAGAAAACATTTATGGCAGAGTTAGAAACTGAGTTCAAATTTAGGTGTTCAAGGGCTAGTAAAGCAGAAGGTAGGTCTGAGAAAGGACAGGAATACGGGATCAGGGCCACACTGCACAGGAGCAAATAAAGGCTGGCAAACATTAAGGAACTTACCCAGCATCGTTCTCCCAGTTACATAAAGAGCTAGCCCCGTTTTCACAACTTTCTTTTCCCCAATAAGTCTCATTTAAGAACCTGTAGGTATTGTTCTAAGTCATACCCAGCAATTTAACTGATGTAGTGCTCTTCCTCTGTTAAGTTTTCCCTGAATTGAACGAACGCAATTAAACAAGTTTTAAAACACAAGTTATCTTTGCTATAGAAAATAAACATATATGCTCTTCAATTTACGATGGGGTTATGTCAAATAAACCCATTGAAGGTTGCAAGTATCATTAAATGAAAACGCCTTTACTACAGGTAACCACTGAACGTCACAGATTAGCCTAGCCTACGTTAAACATGCTCAGAACACTTACATTTGCCTACAGATAAGCAAAAATCAACTAACGTAAACCTATCATAGGATAAAGTGTTGAATGTCTCATGTAATTTATCGGCTACTGTACTGAAAGTGAACAGCAGTGTGCCTGTGTGGGACCCACCATCACTGTCCCCAGCTGAGAGCACACTGGGCTGAAGGATGTTTGGAACATTGAACTAAAATTAATTGCTGGAAGATAGGGACGCTATGGTGACAGGGTCATCGATTTCTCTGTCTTCTGATGAGGCTCAAGAATAGCTGGTAGTAGGCACCGGGGCATGAACACGTGTTGATATTTATTTTAAGTACAGTTTCTACTTAATGTGTGTTGGTTTCACACCATGGTAAAGTCAAAAAAGGTGTAAGCGAAACCTTCGTAAGTTGGGGACCGTCTGTAGAAATTTGCAAGAACGTTTCCTGCGACATAAACTAGGCAAGATATTTGTACAACCTAGATAAAAAGTTTTGAAGTAACCCCAGATATAATTTTCAATTTGTTAGCAGATGGATCAGAAAGAAATTAATTACTCT
>NW_007731643.1:10672-11099 GCF_000696425.1 Galeopterus variegatus
GAAGCTCACAGTTCCCAGATTCTGGTGACATGGATGTTCACAGTGTAGCCTCAATACGTTGCTTGCCATCTTTCACATTCCAAAATTAAGAAATCTTCCATTCAAACAGTATAAACACACCTTCCTTATCAAACTAAAATGTTTACATTAATTAACTCTTGGATTTGTCCAGGTATAATTGCAAGTTGAAAAATATTGCAATTAGATTGTTGACCAATCAAAAATGAAATGGATTTTAAACATAGACAATTAAATGTTATTTCTCTTTTTAAAAAGTAAGTAAAATAATCTGCTTTTGAAGCTCTCATTTTTACTGAAGACTTGTTATATTTGTTATTTCTGTTGAACTTTTTATATCAATTTACGCCTTTAAGAATTTGCAAACACTAAATTCCATCCACAACAGATATTACAAGAAAAAAATGTT
>NW_007731643.1:11608-19543 GCF_000696425.1 Galeopterus variegatus
TGCAACCTTTCACACTGGTTATTTATGGTTATTAATCTCTTGGGAATGTATGAATGTACACTATTTTATAAATAAAAGTGCTTTTAAAATAGAAGTTTCTGAGTTAGGGCATTTGGAGACAGTGAGGTCATCGTGGTGACTCCCTGATGGGCCCCCCAGTGCTGCCAAGATTACTGACCTTCCTGAACTTCATCATGTTTGAATCAACAACTATTTCTGGGATCTATAGAAAGATTGAGCTGTAAAGAACAATCCTGAAAGAAATAAGAAAAGAACAACCATGAAAGGTGGGGGGAGAACAATTGATCAGTGGTTTTAGAAAACATGGTAAGAATTTAACTTTGGAAGTTAGTGTAATCGCAAGTGCCAAATGCCCTGGAATAGTGCATTTAAGTTCGAAAATATGAGTTGCTGGATGCCTGGTTATATCGGAAAGATGAATGTGAAATATCACTCCCTACTCATGGATTAAAATGGGGCTCAGGTGTCTACATTTTTAAATGTCCACAGAAGATTCTCATATGCAGCAAGCTTAAAGCTAGTTCACTGGACACAGCAGAGGCTGGGGAATTAGAAAGGCACCTTCTTATCTCAGATCTTCAAGGAATCAACATAATAGTTACTGAGTGAAGTTTTAACTCTGCAAAACAATAGCATTTACATGCAATAAATTCTCAGGAGTTTACTAGTCTTCCATGTCATTAGAAAATAATCAATAAAGAAGCTTTTGCTGGGATGGAGAAAGTATAGAGGAAATGCTGGGAATCTGCCTCCTTTAATGTTCTGCATTGAATTGGACGCAAGTAAATACTGTCCAGTTTTCATTGTTCCCTTCAAAATGTTCAAGCTGGACTATCACAAGAAAGATATTAGGATATTTTGTTACTTCCCAGAAGGCATAACCAAAGTGAAAAATATCTTTTGACTTTGACAAAAAAAATGAATATACAACAACAAAAAACTGTTTCCATATTACATCAATGATATTGTGTATATTGATAATTTTCTACAAACCCTGACATTATGTTATTCACATACACTGGGAAAACCAAATATCTGAGTCAGAAACCTAGAAACCCTTGTTCCTAGTAAACTTCCATATTTTTCCTACAGAATCCTTTCTTGAAATTGGAAAAATCACTGCAACTACTTCAGTTCCATAGTTGAAGTACAGCTTTTGTCACAGGAGGAACTGGGGTTCTCCTGAAGGAGTAGCCAGCTGCCCCCATATTACAGCCCCCACAGCAGCCAAAACTAAAAGTGAAGCTTGAATGGTGCCAGTGCTTCCACCAACACCAGCCATCAGTTTGTGGTCGCTCTAATTTAGGGCGTTAGCTTAGTGAAAAAAGTCATCACCTTCAGAAAGAATTGGGGTGATAATGGTAAATTCTCAAGGAAACCTATTTCCGTGGTTACATGGGACACTCAATGGTGGAATATTGAACATGTATATCTAGCTATGCCCCCAAAAAAGAAAAAAATGTGCTAAGATAGAATAATCTTTCTGTTCCTGCTATGATTTTAATGTTTAAAATGTCCTGATCCTTTTAAATAGGTGGTTTTGTTTGAATATGTTATAGCATTCTCTTATCCTACGGATATGTGGTGAAGTTGTACTATATGCAAAGCATTGTTTTCATTAGGTATTTGTTAGAATAAAANATGTGGTGAAGTTGTACTATATGCAAAGCATTGTTTTCATTAGGTATTTGTTAGAATAAAAACTATTTAAGACATGCACAGTCAGTACTTTCTCAGAGTTTAACATTTAGTAGAGTAGCTAATCATTCAGGAAGTGCCTAAGATGTAACACAGGGGAGGAATGAATGATGCTGGAGTCTTTAGCAGAGAGAACCATTTGTTCTGAAGGAGGCACTTGGAACACATGGTTTAGGGTTAGAAACTGGGCAGTCAAAAATAGAAGCAGCAAAACCTATATACTTAATGTAGTAAATACGATAAGTTAACTCACCAAAATGTAGAAGCAGTATATCAAAAAATTACCTAAGCAAAAACTGGTTTATAAGTTCAGAAAAGTCAGCAGGGAAAAAACAGAGAAGGGGAAAAGAAAGACTCTCATGCTTTTCAGTACCAATACTGTTTTTCTGTTGTCCTGATTTTCTCATGATACCTTTCATTCATGGTTCTTTTGCATTTTCTAAGTCCGGTTGATGTTTTTTAAAAATGCAGGGTAATGAATAAATAAAAGCAAATACGACAAAGTCGAATGCATTAAAGCAGACACATGGTAATTTTATACTGGTAAAGGATATAATCATAATAATGATGTAAACCCATGAATCTGTATGCACTATATAACATATCATCACAAGTGTGAAATTAAAGGCACTGTGTTAGTGTAGATTCTGAATGTATATTACCTATGTAATAGAAAAACAAATAAAATAAAGTGAAAACATTTTATAGGGACAGAATGTACAGGATGCTGGGTGTAGGGTGGGGAGGGCAGAATACACACTAGAGAAAAGCTTGAAATGAAATAAAAACAACAAAAAAGAAGCTACTTGAAATAAATACCATCTTGGAGAATTTGCAGGTGTGACAAAAGGCGTTAAAAAATTGAACAGCTGTAAAGAAACTACAAAATCAGTAATTTCAGTTATTAAGAAGTAAAATACAGAATATAAAACAAAATGTTTTATTATAAAAACTTAAGTTCAAAATTTAACTTATTTGTTAAAAAGAAAATAAACACAGCTGAAGAGAGAATTAATAAATTTGAAGAGAGATCTGGGAAAATTACAGAAAATGTGGCAAACAAATATGAAATGTACAAGGCATTTAAAGTGTATGAAAGGAGAAGTTAAAACATTTGTGTAACAGGAGTTGTATGAATAAATATAAATATAAATGGAAAAGAAAATATTAGAATTACAATAGGATAAACAAAATGAGACATAAGAGCAGTATTGGTTCCTCACCTTGAATAAGCCACTGATGCATAAGAGAAGTAAAAATAAATCCAATTCTAAACAAATCGATGTAAAGAGAAAAAGAAACTTCTGAGTGTAACTAGAGAATAAAGGCACATTGCTTACAGTAATAAAATGATCAAAAGAGATACCATATCAGCAATAATAGGATGAATTAAGCTAATGGCATATTATTTTTCAAAATACAAAGTAAAAATAACTGTCTGCCTAGTATTCTATTCTAAATAGTTATCTAGACCAAGAAAAAATATTTTTAGAAAAGGAATAAAAGTATTATTATATATAGATACTCACTGAAAGATATATTTTGGTTAGAAGAACACTGAACCTAAATGGATCAGAAATATAAAAAGCAGTGATCTGGGAAAGAGTAATAATTATTCATTACACATAAAGGTCTTCATTGTTTATATACATACATATATGCATACATACAGAATGAAACCAATTACGTACAGAATGAAACCAATTGTAATTGAATGTCAACACATACCTAAGTAAAAAATAGGTTGAGATATTGAAGTTGAATACTTAAAATCTTTTCAGCAGAACATACATGGGTAAATTTAGAATGTATTAAATAAAGTGTTAAATAAATATAAGTGTACCACTAAAAAGATGGAAATATAATATAATTTCAGAATTAATGGAAGAAAAGTAAAAGGAGAGAACAAAATAACATTCTGTAAATTCAATATAAAATATGATAAGGAAAAAGAAAAATACAGATAAACAATTAAAACCATGGAAAATAGAACAAACACAAATTGTAAAAATAAGCCCAGGTATATTTGTAAAATTACAATATATTTAAATTATTTTAATGCCCTGTTTATGATTTTGCAAACATTTATACAAATTTTTTCACACAAAAATATAACAGCACAAAATATTTAACATAAAGGGAAAGTGCTGTATCAGTAAAATAACTCACAATGAGTTAATAAAGACTTAATATCAGATCAAATACATGTCAAGAGAAAATAGTTACGTTTATGGATAGATACTACATAATTATATAGAAACTCTTTTTCAAGATTATAATGAAAGTAATCTGAGAACATTCAACAATATAGCTTCTAAAAATTTCAAAAATTAGCAAAAAGAATTACAGTGTGTTATTTCAAAAAACAAAGTTCAATGCAAAATTTCAAATTCCTGTAATGGAAACTGACAGAATATATAGACAAATGGTAATAATAGTAATAATAATGATTTTAAGAATTTAAACTTAAAAATTAATAAGCTCAGCCTAGCTAATATTTATAGTTTTCTGAAACTAATAGTTAGAGAATAATATATATTAATGTCAAGAATACATTGGGCAATTACTGAAAACACTTGATCTAGAACAAAAAGAATCTATAAATCATGGAGGTCACATCTAATTATTCTGACCACAAAGCAATAAAATTAGCAGTAAAATTGTCATCATAAAACCAGCTTTCTCTCCAAAAAAAAAAAAAAAAAGAAAGGAAATGAGGAAGAAAGGAAGGGAAGAAAAGAGAAAAGAAAAAACTATATATTCAGAAATATACAAAAGAGTTATTGGTAAAATAAAATTTATAATGGAAGCCATGTACTATTTAAAACTGAATAACAGGGAAAACATTGCCTATCCCAATATGCCTATCAAAATTATAGGCAAAATTCAGCATTAACTGCATATATTTCAGAAAACAAGAAAGACTAAAGTCAATGTCCTCAGCATTCAAATTAGAAAACTAAATAGAGAATAGAATAATTCTAAAAATAAGTAAAAGTAATAATATTAGTAAAATGTAATGTATAAAATATAATAACCTGGAGGAAATGGATAAAAAGATAAATAATTAAAAATAAAAGATAATGAGATGGGGGAAAAAAGATAAAAATGGAAGACCTGTAAAACTGAAATTGGTTCTTTGTAAAAAATCGTATAATAACATCTCACAAAATTGAACAAGAAAAAAAGAAAAGAAAATGTCCAAACTTCCAGTTTTGGAATTGAAAAGGACACAAAACTTCTAATATTATATAGATCTTTTTAAAAAATTATTTTAAAAAAGCCTCTGTACCTGTTTCAGTCAAGACAGACATACTTAACATTTACTAATAAATCTCAAAACTGTTCAGATTCAACTGTTCCTGACCTATTTCTAGGCCCTCAATTATGTACCTTGTTTAATATCTCTGCTAGATCCTTCATACTATTTGCAAATTTGATTTCAGATTTCTTTGGTACATGAAATGGGAGCAGGCGGTGCTTCTTTGAATGAGACCACAAAGGAACAGGCAACTGAAGTAAAAATGTACAATGAGCCTACATCAAACTAGAAAGCTTCTGCACAGCAAGAAACACTATCACCAAAGGGAAGAGACAACCTATACAAAACGAGAGAAAGAGTTTGCAAACCACACATCACACAAGGCGCTAATATTCAAAATATATATGGAACTCAAAAAACTCAACAGTAAAATCAAACAAACAATAAACAACAAAAAAACAAATAACCTAATTAAAAATGGTCAAAGGACCTGAACAGACATTTCTCAAGAATGACATACAATGGCCAACAGACATATGAAAAAATGTTCAAAATCACTAATCATCTGGGAAATGCAAATTAAAACCTCAATGGGATAAAGGTACAGTATTGTCACAAATCTCTCAAAAAGGCACTGAGTGGTTCTGCACTGGACAAAGATTGGACAAAGTCTCCCATGAACCATGGGATAACAGCTGGCATCTATTAGTCAGACCTTATTGGTTGTTTATGACTGGTGATACATTCAGAATGATCAGTGCATGTGCTGAACTGGTTATTAATTACTTTTAATGATATATCTTGAAATGGGGTGCTAACATTGACTGGCTTACATGGGTGGCATGTGAAACAGGAGACCTAATCAATAATCAAATGGAAAGAAAAGGGGGAGAAAGGAAGTCAGGCAGAGCAGACAAAATAACCAGTAGCATTTAAATACACAAAACAGTAGGTTGACATAAATCCGGTGTACTATAAAACTGCAGTATACTCTCAGGCTTTGACAGACTAACATAAGAAAATAAGAATACAAAGTATTGAATAACATAACAAATGAGGTAGGACTAATGTGTCTGTATCCTTTGGGGAACACAACTGCTTTTCCTACTTTCATGAAAAATTTATCAGGTAATGGATCAAAAAGTACCACAGACTAAACAACAGTCTGCAACTTCTGATAACAATTTATTAAAATCAAAAGAAACTAACATTAACAAATTCCTAAAATATATAGAAAATAATTGTTAAAACTTCTCTTCAAAATAACTATTAGGTATAGTATAAATAAAAAGTACATACCTTTGAAAACAATAAAAATAAGAACAATTCAGGAGAATGCATGCCCATGACTGTGTATGATTTGCCTCCAAAGTTTTAATCCTTATTCTAAAACTTTGATCACTGGCAGCCCACCATTATTCCCAGTCTTTGAAAAATGACCAAAGTTTCATGATTTTGTGAGACTGTAACAAAAAGTCTGACTTTTCTATCACTGGAGTTCCAGAAGAAGACAAAAAAGTTGGGTCTGAAAAATACTTGAAAAAATAATGGCTGTGAACTTTTCAAGTTATTCTCAAGGGGATTAATACCGAGACATGTCAAAATTAAATTTATGAAAATTAAAGACAAAGAAAAAAATCTTGAAGGCAGCCAGAGAAAATAACATCTGTAGAAAGAAAATTATTATATTTTAAGTAGATTTATCATCAGAAATTATGGAGGCCAGAAAAAGGAGCACACTATTTCAAAAGTGCAGAAAGTAAATTATTGTCAATCTGAATGCTATACCCAGCAAAAATATCCTTTGGGAATGAAAGGAAAAGTAATACATTCTCAGATGAAGGAACACTAAGAAAATATGTTGCCAGAAGCTATCCTGAAAGAATGTTTACAGGATGTTTTACAAACAGGAAAGACGGATAAAAGAAGGAACATCATGAAGAAGAAAGAACACATTAAACAAATATATAGGCAAGTACATTGGACTTTTCTTCTTGTCTGAATTATGTTTGATAATTTAAGTAAAAATTATAACATTGTCTCATGTTATTCTAAATGTATGTAGAGGACAAACTTAAGACAATTATGATATAAACAACAGCAGGTTAAAAAAACATACAGAGAGTTAATGTTTTTATACTTTATTCAAACTGGTAAAACAATGGTGCTAGTAGATGTGATGGTCATAAAATATGTATATACAATGTAGTAATTAGACAAATAACTTTAAAAAGCTGTACAAAGAGATACATTCAAAAACACAATAGATAAATCAAAATGGAATTCTAAAAATTGTTCAAGTAACTCACCCAGAGGTAGGAAAGAGAAAATAGTGAAATAAATATCAGAAAGAGCAAGCAGAAAATAAAAAATAAAATGGTAACTTAAGTCCTAAAATGTCAGTAATTACACTAAATATAAATAATATAAATACACCAATTAAAATACAATAATTGGAGAAGTAGTTTTAAAAATATGATCAAACTGTATGCTGTCCACAAGAAATTCACTTAAACTATAACAGCATAGTCAGGTTGGATTAAAATAATGAAAATATATATATATATCATGTAAATATTAATCAAAGGAAATGAAAAATAGCATAATAATATCAGATAAAGTAGGCTTTAGATCACAGAAAAATAAAGGGAAGGAGAGACAGAAATACAATGATAAAAGAGTCGAGTCACATCATTCCATATGTGTATGCATGAAATTCCAGAGCTGCAAAATATGCCCAGAAAAATTTATGGAATTGTGAGAGAAAATACACAAATCTGCAGGTAAAGTTATAGATGTCACACCCTCTTTCATCAGTTTATAGAACTAGAGAGAAATAAGTAAGAATATGAAAGAACATGACACCATCAACCAACAGGACCTAACCAAAATTTATACTCCAACAACAGCAAAATACGCAATCTTTACAAGTGCTCAAGAGCATGTACATGCAT
>NW_007731643.1:20543-29070 GCF_000696425.1 Galeopterus variegatus
AGATAAAGTAGGCTTTAGATCACAGAAAAATAAAGGGAAGGAGAAACAGAAATACAATGATAAAAGAGTCGAGTCACATCATTCCATATGTGTATGCATGAAATTCCAGAGCTGCAAAATATGCCCAGAAAAATTTATGGAATTGTGAGAGAAAATACACTAATCTGCAGATAAAGTTATAGATGTCACACCCTCTTTCATCAGTTTATAGAACTAGAGAGAAATAAGTAAGAATATGAAAGAACATGACACCATCAACCAACAGGACCTAACCAAAATTTATACTCCATTCAACAACAGCAAAATACAGTAAGAATATGAAAGAACATGACACCATCAACCAACAGGACCTAACCAAAATTTATACTCCAACAACAGCAAAATACGAATTTATGGAATTGTGAGAGAAAATACACTAATCTGCAGATAAAGTTATAGATGTCACACCCTCTTTCATCAGTTTATAGAACTAGAGAGAAATAAGTAAGAATATGAAAGAACATGACACCATCAACCAACAGGACCTAACCAAAATTTATACTCCATTCAACAACAGCAAAATACACAATCTTTACAAGTGCTCAAGAGCATGTACATGCATAGACCATTATATGGACTGGAAAACAAAACCTCAAAAATGTAAAAAAAGAAAAAAAATGTGAAATCATACAGAGTGTGTTCTCTCATCACAGTGGAAGAAAACTGGAAATTAATAAAATAAAAGATGTTTCCAAATACTTAGAAACTAAACAATACATTTCTAAATAGTTCATGAGTCAAAGAGGGAGTCTAAGTGGAAATTTTTAAAAAATTGAAAGAAATGGAAATGAATATACAACATATTGAAATTTGTGCTTACATAACTAAAACAATCCGAGAGGAAAATTTATTTTGCTAAATGTATACTACAGAAAAGAGAAAACATCTTAAATCAATAAACTATACTTTCTTATCAAGAACAAATGAAAAGAAGAGCAAAGTAATCCCAACTAAGCAGAAAGAAAGAAATCATGAAGATTAAAGCAGAAATCAATGAAATAAAACACAGACAAACAATGGAGAAAATTAGTGAAACAAAGAGCTCATTCTTTGAACAAAACAATACAATTGGTAAACTCTGGCAAAACTGACAAAATTGAAAGAAAAAAACCCCACAAATTACCAATATCTGGAATGACATCACTACAGACCTCCAATGATCAAAAGGACAGTAAGGGTCTACTACAAACAAATATATACACATTGCATTGACATATTAGATGATATGAGCTACTTCCTAAAGAAATCCAAACTATTACAGCTTACCCAAGATGAAATAGATCATTTTAATAGCTGTATAATATGTAAAAAAAAATGAATTTGTGAGTTAGGAACTTACAAAAAAAGAAATTCCCAGGCCCATATGATTTCACTGGAGAACAATGCTAAATGTTTAAAGAAAAATAAACATGAATTTCACACAACCCCTTCCAAGAAACTGTAAAGGAGAATATATTTTGAAATGCATTTATTCTGTGAAGGTAGGATTACACTGATATGAAAACCACACAAGGACAATAGAAAAATAAAAAAAGACAGAAAAAGAATACTAAAGATCAATGTTCCTCATTAATATTGACACAAAAGTCTTTAATAAACTATTAGCAAATACAGTGTAGAAATACATAGAAAGAATTATACACCATGATTACATGGCATTTATTCCACTGGGAGCAAATATGAGTTCAATATTTAAAAATCCATCAATATAATCCACCCCTTAATGGGTGGATTTTTTTAGCCAGGCTAAAAATTGAAAATTCAGATTATCATATCAATCAATACAGAAAAAGAACTTTTCAAAACTCAATGTGCATGTATGATAAAAACTCTCAGAAAAATTGGAAGAGAGGGGTATTTCCACAGTTCGGTAAAGAACAATTACCAAAGAAACCTACAGCTAACATAGAACCTAAGGTGAAATGCTAAATACTTTGTGTAAATTTAATAAAACGAGTGCTGCTCTTGCATGCAGAAAACTATACAATACTGATGGAAGAAATGAAAGATCTAAATAAATGGAGAGGCATACCATGTTTATAGATTTGAATATTCAACAGAGTAATAATATCAATTCTCCCCAAAATGTTATACAATTTGAATGCAATTCCTTTAAGACAAGATTATTATAACATTTATATGGAAAAGCAAAGGAACTAGAATAGCCAGTACAATTTTGAAAAGGAAGAATAAAATAGAAGGAATTGGTCTACCTGATTTTAGGACTACAGTAGCTACAATAATTGAGACTGTAGTACTGGTAGAGTAATAGAAACACAGGTCAATGAAAAAGAACATACAACCCAGAAATGGGCCCATACGAATATGACAAAAACTGAAAAGCAATTTAATGAAGGAACGATAGCCTTTTGGGCATATGATCCTGGAGCAATTGAATATCCATGAGGGGGGAAAAGTAAACTCCGACCTTACTCCCATACCTTATTCAAAAATTAATTCAATTTATTTTTTTCTGATCTTAATTATTTCTTTTCATCTACTTCTTTTAGAATTGTTCTAGTTTTTATAGTTCTTTGAGGTGTAGGGTTAGGTTGTTTATTTGAAGTCTTTCTATTCTTTCGATGTGTTTATTGCAATAAACTTCCCTCTTAGTACCTGCTTTTTTAGTAACACAGGTTTTGGTATGATATGTCTTTATATCCATTAGTTTCAAGACAATTTTTTGTATTTCCTGTTTAGTTTCTTCATAGACCCATAGGTCATTCAGGAGCCTGTTGTTTACTTTCCATGTATTTGTATAGTTTCCAGAGTTTCACCTGTTATTGATTTCCAACTTCAATCCGTTGTAATCTGAAAAATTACTTGAAATGATTTTCATTTTTAGAAAATTTTTTGAGACTTGACTTGTGACCTAAATGTGGTCTATTCTGGAGAATGTTCCATGTGCTGATGAGAAGAATATGATCCAGCAATCCCACTTCTAGATATGTACCTGAAGGAATGGAAATCATCATGTTGAAGGGACACCTGCACTCTTGTGTTCATTGCAACTCTATTTGCAACAGCCAAAATATGGAACCAACCCAAATGTCCATCAACAGATAACTGGTTAGGGAAAACGTGGCAAATGTACACAATGAAATACTACTCAGCCATAAAAAAGAAATGAAATTTCTACCATTTGCAATAACATGGATGAGCTTGGAAAAAAATCATATTAAGTGAAATAAGCCAGACACAGGAGAAAACAGGTGGGAGTGAGGGAAGGAGAAAGGAGCTGGGAAGAGATTGTGTAAGGGGCATAAAGAATAATCATAATTTCTAATAATGAATGTTAATAATATGAATTTGATCACTACATGTTAGACACAGGTGATGGTAGTCAACACTGTACCCTCAAAATATGTATAATTAAGTATGCTTCAATAAAAAATAAAATATATAATAACAAAAAATTAATTCAAGATGTTTCATAGACTTAAACACAGAAGATAAAACTATGAAACCTTTTGAAGCAGACTACAGGAGAAAAACTTTGGTATAGTGTTAGGAAAATAGTTCTTAGACTTTACATTAAAATAATCTGTAAAAGGAAAAATTGATAAACTGGACTTCATCAAAATTAAAAGCAGTGTCTCTGTGAAAATCCCTAAGAGAAATAAAAAAGAGAAAAGAAAAGAAGAAAAGCTATAGTGTGAGAAAAAATACATGCAAGCCGCATATGTGACAATGAATTAGTTTCTAGACTATGTTAAGAACTCTAAAAATGTACTTGACAGTAAAACAGCGAACAGTCAGAAAAAGAGGCAAAGACTCCAAGGTACAATTTTACATAAAATATAGAAGAAAAATAAGCACAGGAAAAGTTGTTCACTATCATCAGTCATCAGAAAATGCAAATTAAATCTACAGTACAATATCACAATACATCTGTTGGAACAACTGAAATGAAATATTCTGACAAGACCTAATGCCGGCAGGTGGCGGAAAAGCTGGATCACTCGTACACTGCTGGTGGGAATGTAGAGTGCTGCGGCCCAACCGTCTGGAAAACAGTGTGGCAATTTCTTTAAAAACTAAACATGTGACAACATATGACCCAGTAACTGCATTACTGGGCATTTATTTCAAAGAAATGAAGACTTGTTTTGCACAAAAATCTATAGAAAAACGTTTATAGGCAGTTCATTTGTAATAGTTTCAAACTAGAAACAATTCAAATGTCCTTCCCTAGGCCAACTGTTTTTTTTTTGACCCAGTAACTGCATTACTGGGCATTTATTTCAAAGAAATGAAGACTTGTTTTGCACAAAAACGTTTATAGGCAGTTCATTTGTAATAGTTTCAAACTAGAAACAACTCAAATGTCCTTCCCTAGGCCAACTGTTTTTTTTTTGTTTGTTTGTTTTGTTTTTTCCTTTTTGTCTTTTTTCGTGACTGGCAATGGATCGCAACCCCCAGTGTCGCGACCATACCGGACCGGGACCGGCAACGGGATCGCAACCCTCGGTGTTGCACCTGCACCTCGCTCAGCCAGGGAGCGGCCGGTCTGTATGTGGGATCCGAACCCTCGGTGGGAATGCCGCCGCACTCCCAAGCGGCGCACTGTAATAGTGCGCCACCGGGCCGACTCCCTAGGCCAACTGTTAAACAAAGTGGGATGCATTCATACATAGAATACTACTCAGCAACAAACAGGAATAAAAAATAGATGCACCAATCTGGATAAATCTTCAGACACTTACGCTAAGTGAAAAAAGCCAGTCCCCAAAAGTTATATACCATATGATCCCATCTATATAGCATCTTCAAAATGACAAAATTACAGAAGTGGAGAACAGATTAGTAGTTATCAGGGTCAAGGATGGACAGAGTAGCGGGGGTGGAGGTGGATGTGTTTACAAAAGAACATCATAAGGAATTCTTATGGTGATGGAAATGTTCTAAATCTTGACTCTATTAATTTCAACTCGATTGTGTTAATATCTTGGTTTTTAAATTTTAAAATAGTTTTGCAATATCTTACAATTGGGGGAAAATGGGTAAAGCATATATGGAATACCTCTGTTTTATTTCTTACACCTGCACATGAATTTATAATTTTCTCAATAAAAAGGTTAATTAGAAAATATCTGTTTTTATTGATTAGTAACATACTTCTGCTTACCAAGTTGCAGTTCAATGGTTGTTCACATGCCAATCTTTTATACCATTTCTATTGGGACCACTGATAACTCAATGTCCCCTGACAATCACTTTTTAAAAATTTGCTTAAACTTACTTCATAATTTGTTTTGTGACTGTGTATGTTATAGTGTGTGTATAATTTTAAATCTGACAGATGTCAGAATGTTTTTTGGCTATCTGTTGTCTCATTTCACAAAAGGAATTAAAATATATTGGCATTTAGAGTTTTTGTTCTTTTGTAGAGTACCTTATTATTATTATTATTCTCATTACTATTATTATTATTATTATTGGGTAATGTCTCCGTTTCTTTGTATACAAGGTATAGATTACTGAAATAATTTGATTTTAAAAAGCCACAACACTGGTTGATAGTAATCAAAATAATGTTTCAGACAACAAAGACATTATCAAATAATAAGTCTTTTTAAATTTCAGGGTTTTTTATTTTTACATGAGAGCTATGTTATCAAAATAAATACATAAAATCCCAACAAAGGGAAAGAAGTGATTAACGTGAATTTGACATGTACTGAAGCACCAGGTGTTTAGGTTCAATTTTCCATTTATTTTCCACCCCAGTCTTCAATAATAATAAGGTGGACATTATTGTTCCCATTTTACAGCAAGGAAATTGAGATTAAGTGAAATTGAACTTTTACTCTAGGTTAAACCGATTAAGTGCAACAGTTAGTATTACAAAATCCACACTCTTTTCGATATATTAAACTGCCTTCCAACTGGTAAAAAAAAAAAAAAAAAAAATTCACCAGGATGTTTAAATTATGTTTTGTTTACTTTCGAAAACTGACATAAATTTTTTGCCTTGGGTATATACACAGAAGAAATATTTAGAAAATTAAAACTGTGCTGGTTGTTACGTAATCCAATCAAATGATCACAGATACTTAAAAAGTACTGGTATTTCTCCTATGTATATAATATCTTAAGAGATCAGCAATATACCTTAAAATATTATATGACATACATACACATCTTTTTTTCTAGATTTTTCTCAATAGTGACCTTATTTTGTGGATATTGCTAAAAATAATCTGGCCCCTGAAAAGTGTGGTTCCAGCGTGTCACTAGTGATTTATGGCTGCTCACTACTTGGCATCATCAAAGGGGTAGAATATATATTTGCCCTCAGGAAATGAAAAGGAAACATAAATAAAAATTGTGTGGTTGATGGGCCTGTTTCTGGTGAGGTAGGGCACATTTGATAGAAATCACTTTTCCCCCTCTCTTTTTTCTAGCATTCTGTATCACTAAAATAAATGGAATTTTTGTCTGGAAACCTTCCTTCACTCCACTTTGAAAACATAATTAAGTATTACATTACGTTGTGTGAACTTAGCAAGTCTGCATGAAAATAAGCCCAGTGAGGTCTTATGTGGTCAGCAAAGACCAGGTTAGAAAGTGTCTCCTTATCAGGGGAAGAGGACAGCAGTCCTGGCAGGGGAGTGGCTTGGTCCAGTGCAGACACCACGCCTACATACACGGGGTGTACTGAGGGAACAGTTTCACCCGCAGCAGAAGTTTCATGTTGAGGGGAAAAGGAACGTAAGGTTAGTTAATTCAGATGGATTGTAGAGCAGTGTGGGGATGATCCAAAGTGTTCCAGCACAAATGAATATGCACAGTTGAGGTTATTTTTTTTTTTAATTCTTTCATGATCGCCATGCATTTAGAACAATGTAATAGTTGCTGACGTTATATTAATAACCGTTTCTTACCTTTTTGTAATGGCTTAGAGTTTTCAAGGTGTTTCTTTTACATATGTGCATTTGATGCACTTGAAAGCACTGTGAAGTAGAGGAAACAATCATTACACATCTCTTTAGAGAGTGCAAAACTCAGGCTCAGAAAAGTTGAGGATCTTGCCCAATCCATTCCAGGAAGAGTTGCCTACTGCTAGATTGTTGCATTCTTCATGATGCTGTGTGGTGGAGGAATTCAGACTCTGTATTCATCGCTTCAACTATCTCTGCACTCCACCCATGGCAAGAGCCCTCCGTGCTGCAAATCAAGCAAACTGCTTATTGCCATTGCCTCCTTCAGATAGACCGAATGGAAGGAAGATAAAGGGAACTAATACATTCAGCAGCTGCTATTTTCCCCTAGGTTTAAATCATCATAAAACTTATGCAAAAGGTATTACGTATAAGGTATATCCTCTTTACATGCACAATCATGCAAACAGACACACACATACAAATGGTAATAACACTAAGGGAGGTTAAATAACTTCCCCAGGAACATGCAGCTAGGTAGTGGAATCTAAATGGTGGTGGACTCAAATCCGCTATACTTTTCCAAACTGTTATTCCCAAAAGTATTTGTACACAGCTTTCCTATAGAGGAATATTGGGATGGAGGGAGCAAAAGTCTTTTTACTATCATTTAATCTACCTAACATCGTCATAAAATCGATATTATGAAGAATCAAAAGCTCAGAGCAATTTTGTTGGCTGCCCGTGATCACAGAGCTAACAAAAGAAAGAGTTAACAGGCAAGGGTTAATCAGCTGGATACGGGTAAGAGGTCAGATGCTAATGTTTGTGCTCTTTTACATTATTACACATTATCTAAAACTTAGGAGTTCAAGTCTGAGAATAGCACATGTGTTTGCTAAAGCCTTGGGTGACATTAGTCTTCCATTTACCAGTCATTCTGTATTTGCCGGTGTAGCTACTTTACTCAGAAGATATCAACATAGGGTCTTAGAAAATTGTATGAAGATGTTACAGCATGATTGTTTTATCCAGTTGAAATCACCAAAGAACTTTAAGCAATTTTTTTGAAAAAAATATGCATTGACTTCAGCAAGGCACCTGCCCCTGGGGTAGGGATTCAGTAAATGGCACTTAATGCCACAAGAGTTGGTGATTATTATGGCAGTATTGATAATGGGCATGGTGGTAATTTAGTTGCTCCTTGAAGTTATATATGTGCAAAGTAGGATGTTCTGTTGCCTCCAAGAAAATAAGGTGTTGGGTTCATGAAAAGGAAAAGGTGACTGAAAACCACCTTTAATTTCCAGTTATATTCTGATTTAATTTTACATGTATCTCATTGGTGTATTGGTTTGTCCTGATGAAAGAAAAAAATCGATCAATTTCATTTTAGAAACCCTTAAATTATAATTATAACTACTCAGGAGCACATAGATTCTCAAGACTAACAGCAAAATTACAGAAAATGTTCCATTTGTATTTGTTAATGCCCCATATGTGTAAAGAGGTAAATAGATTTTTAATAGTTATCTCTGACCATATTGACTCCCTGGAAAATTCATCCACAATGGTCAACTGTTCTGTTTCTAAATCATCAAAGC
>NW_007731643.1:30045-31059 GCF_000696425.1 Galeopterus variegatus
AAAGATAGAATAACATCCACTTTCCTAGTTTGTATAGTCATAGTTTACGAGTATTGGTTTTCGAGTCGCAGACCTATAAAACTTCTCTTATAGGTAAACTTCTGGGTTCTACCATTTGCTAGCTGTGTAACTTCTAGCAAGTTACTTAAATTCTATAAATAACTTATAGAGTTACTTAAACTCTATAACATTACTTAAGGTTACTTAAGCTCTATAGGTCTCCATCTATAAAATGACATGTACTAATGGTATCTATCCCATTGGCTTATTTTAAGGATTTAATTTTAAATGTTGTATTGAAATACTTAGCATAATGCCAAGTACCTGTACACGAAGTGCTTTTCATGGTGCTATGTGCTGAACACTTTGCTGTGTGTAGCTGGTGTACAGAATAACAAAACTTCCCCCCCAAACCCACATCCAAATTCCATGTCCAAAATTCCACTTCCAAATCCTCAGAACCACTGAATATGAGACTTCACACAGCAAAAGAACTTTACAGGTGAAATTCCGATGAAGATATTGAGATGAAGAGGTGATCTCAGATTATCCAAGTTCACCCCACATAATCACAGGACCCTTATAAGAGGAGGGCGGGAAGGTCAAAGCCATAAAGAGAAAAGTTACATCACGAGAAGGAATCCTTTTTGGAAGGTCTCTTGCTGGCCAAATGTGGTATGATTTAATTATCAAAATAAATAATGGACATAAGAGATTACAACTTTTAGATTAAATTAGGAATTGATGAGTTCATATGTATATAAACAAACAAAAAAATAAATAGACATTTTGGTGAGGAAAGAGATGTTTATATAGATCAAAATAACTTCCCACACAATAGTTATTAAGTCACACTGGAGAGAAGAGTTTCTTTACATTGAAGAGGTTTGGGAGACACTGCCTTAATCAAGGGCTCAAAGATAACATCAGTAGTAATAGGACAAATAAAAATCAGGGCTACCTGGTAGGGTGTAAAGAAAAGAACTCTGAATTCTTCCTGCTAAGGTCGTACCA
>NW_007731643.1:32349-33412 GCF_000696425.1 Galeopterus variegatus
GGAGAATGTCCTTATTTGTAGCAAATACACACTAAAATATTCAGTGGTAATGAAGCATCATGTCAGCAACTTACCCTCAAAAAAATCAGGAAAAAAAACCCTGTTCTTTGTACTGTACTTACAATTTCACTGTTTGTTTGACATTGTTTCAAAGTAAATCCTTTTAAAAAAATTTGATGTCCTCAATGCCCATGGACATAATTTCAAAACATTAGTATGTCCTTCTCATTCAGCTCTCACCTACCATTTTCTTTATGAAATGTGTCATGCATCTTCATGTTGGCTGTTGTGAGCTCCTAAGACACATACCTTTGTGTGAGTCTCAACAGAGTCTTAGAGGCAAAGTAACTTGGTGAAATCTTGATGAGCTTAGCTTAGAAGGAGTTGTAAATGATAAAAAAGAAAAGCATCTGAAAATCTTACCCTGGCACAGAAAATTTTGGGAGCAGCCTGGTGTTTGTCAAAACCACCAGACTTTCTCACGTGACCTGCTAAATAGAAGACCTTCCCTTTCCTTAAAGATGGACCTTGCCTGCCTCCTATCCTTTTTAATCTTTCAACAAAAAATGCCTGCCCATCTTTCAAGACCATCAATCTTTCCAAAGCACAGAAAGTTTCTCCTGATGCTTCCGGTGGGCTCAGTATACAAGACTCCATGTGTACTACAATTGTGTGTTTACTCATTTATCTCCTGCACTGTAATGTGCGTTCGTGGGGGATAAACCTTAACTCATATTTATCCTCATCACCCCTACCGATACTGCAGTGCCTGCCACATTGTAAGCATTTATTGATCGTTGGCTGATTAAATGAATAACTTAGTTAAGTCCTGAGTTAATTAATAAATGAATGACAGAACAGAGCTTGGAATATAGCAAAAAATTATTAACTAATTTTGCTCTTTACTACTTTTAGTAAAAGTAGGATCATGTGTCTTTCCTCCAGTTTATGGAAGAATGTTGGGTTTTTGTCTATTTTTGCAATGGTGACAATGATTTGTTAAGTTCGTGCAAAATATCACATGCTTAAATATGGTTCTTTTTTTTTTTTTTTTCTTTTTGTA
>NW_007731643.1:33744-37365 GCF_000696425.1 Galeopterus variegatus
AATGGTGACAATGATTTGTTAAGTTCGTGCAAAATATCACATGCTTAAATATGGTTCTTTTTTTTTTTTTTTTCTTTTTGTATTTTTTTACTGACCGGCAACGGGATTGCAACCCTCAGTGTTGCACCCGCACCGCGCTCAGCCAGTGAGCGGGAACCGGTCACCACATGGGATCCGAACCCTCGGCGGGAGCGCCGCCACACTCCCAAGCAGTGCACTCTCCAGTGCACCACTGGGCTGGCCCAAATATGGTTCTTTTATTAGTATTTGAATGAAAACATTACCTGATGGGAAGTTGATGATGGTAATGATGTGAAAGAATGAGAAAAGGGCAAGCTGGAATATAAAATGCTCTTAAAGTTTGAGAAACTACAACCAAAATAGACCCATGGCGATTGTCCAAGGTCATATCACCCCTAAGGTCATTCATCTCTATTTGTAATAACAGTTAACACTTGATTATCTTTATAATACTGTGAGACTAGGCATGCAGTGTTGGCCTTTGACAACTTGTGGGGGAAAGAACTCACCACAGATTTGTGAATTTTTGCTAATTATACCTAAAAAATTGCAAAAGATTTGCAAAGCAAAAACTTATTTGCAATTACATAAAACTCATTATAAGAAATATGCTCACTGTTTAGGAAAATATTTTATATCTGTCCTAAGAACTCTATGAAGACAGAATTTTATATGCTCTCATCTTAAGTTAAAAATGTTAAACAATGCTAAGTGAAATAATCCAGGCACAAAAAGACAAAACTCTATGATCTCACTTGTATGTGAAATCTAAAAAAGTTGATTTCAGAAGCACAGAGTAGAAAGGTTGTTACCAGAGACTGGAGGGGAGAGAGAGAGATGGGAAAATGGGAGATGTTTGTCAAAGAGTAAAAGGTTCAGTCAGACTGGAGTGGTAAGTCTTAGTGATGTACTGAGCTGCATGGTGACCAGAGTTAATAATATATTTTTTCAAAATTGCTAAAAGAATAGATTTTTAATGTTCTCACCACAAAAAATTTATAAGTTGGTGAAGTGATTGATGTGTTAACTTGACTGAATCTTTCTACAATGTGTACATGGATCAAATCATCACACTGTATACCATAAATATACACAATTTTTATTCATCAATTAAAAATTTTAAGAACTTACAGAGAGTCTGAATAATGCTTTTGTGTAAAGTATATTTGTAACAGATACATCTCCTATTTTTAAGTATGATGTAAAATACTCCATAAGCTCTTTCATTATAGGGCTGAGTCTTGTCATCTTCATATATCTCTCTCTTATCCAAACCCTGCACATCCTAATTTCTAAGTTCTTAGTTCCTGACAGAATAAATAAAAATACATCCACTTTTTATGAGAACAGCACATCAGCCTTAGTTAATAGTATTTATGAAACTTTAGCAACTTCTTTGAGTTTCGCAATATTCCATTCTTCCCTTGTTCTTATCCTATAGGTGTCCTTCACTAAAACGTGATAAACATAGTTTGATGCATACGGTAGACTATTATAAGAAGTTAGATGAAACTTAATTTCAAAACATGCATATGAAGGTAAATATTTTAAGTTTCCCTTTCTCTCCATTTAATCTAAACCAGGTTCTAAGTACTAGTGAATTTTTATTTTTTATTTCTTTTCTGCATCAGAAAAATGATATGAACCCAACCTTTTGGTGTGAAAGCATTTCAAGGCAAGCTTAGGTGTCCCCCAAACCACACTTTGATGATGAAAACAAATAGAAGCTTTTTACTCATGTCGACTCTTCCAATGAAGCTTAGAAAAATCTTTAATAAACATTCTCTCATGAAACCCTTTACCAGGCCAAGCTGTGGAATGTGGAGACGGCAAACTAATAAATCTATCAAAATAAGGAGAAAATCTATTTTAGAAGAAAGCTGTCTCCTTCTGATACTTAAAAAATATATATATAATAATTAAATGTCAACCTAATGAATATTATTAAACGGTCAAGAGTTAGTAGGAGTTTAAAGTAGTGGGTCCCAATTTCAATCACTCCATAAATTTGTCCATTTTGTAGAGAATAATCATGTCCAATCGGAACCCCTCTTAAGGTTGTTATAAAGATGAAACACATACAAAAGTTCTCGGAAAATTCTTACTTATTTTAAAGCATCAACTGTAACCAGCTCAGAAAAGCAGGGAAATATTCTATGCCAGCTGCCAATCAGTGCTCAGCAATAATTTATAGGATTTGTGACTATGTTTTGGCAATCAGATAGCCTCCCCGTGCCCACTCTTGATCCTTTCAATTTTCCGTCTCTTTTTGAACTGAGACTAGTATACTGAAAAAGAAAGGCTTCCAAGGGCATACCTGGTCTGGCCCTAAGTACCCTGGGGCTACACTCACTGTTTATACTCTGGTCCCACCTGCCTTTCTCCAGTCATCATAGGCTTTCCCACGGCACTGTCTTACCTGTGCTATCCTGCACACACCCCTATGCCTAAATTGCTCTTGTAGTCTACTTGTAATTATACAATTATTTTGGTTTATATCTGTTTTCCCATCTGAATTGTAACCTCCATGTGAGCAATGACCTTGTTTTCACTCATCGATGCGTCTGTAGTTGCAAGTACCATTACCTGCTACTAAATAAATATTTGTTCAAAAAATAAACTCAAGACAACCATAGGTCACCAAAGTCCACAACGTATTTAATCATGCTTTCTGATAAACTTCCAGTCTAAAGATGAGGCTCTATTGTTTACTTCTGAGAAAGGCTATATCTATTATGAAGTTTGTCTTGCTATATTGCTTTGGGTTAGACAACTTTGAATTAAGGTATGACAAAAGGTGATTGAGCTGATTCATTCATTTCCTCAAATGAATGTCTTTCTGAACAATGCAACATTTCCTCCCTGATATTACAAAAAGAAGTATACATAAATTTTCAATATAATTTTATTGCACAGATGGAGAAAGTGAGGAAGAATGAATTAATTTAAAATATTTTATGCTTAAAAATTAATCCGATATAGTGTCATTTATCATCAACTCCTGCTGATAAACAATAATGAAAAAAAGTAGTGGGGTTTATCCAAAACTGTAGATAAATTAACTTAATCACTTTTTTGCTCTTTGAAATTTAGGAGAGTTGCTTCATAAATTTCAGAAACCCCTTTGTATTTTACTTTTCTAAAGAAAATATTAAAATCAAGTTAGATTTCCTTCATATAGATCAAATAATATTAGTCTAGAATGCATATTGGGTATTGAAGTAATCCTTAAATAAAAGAGCCACTTAGATAACTGTCATATAATGCCTTCTGGAGATTAAATATTTTTTTTGTATCTGAAAAGAGCGATAGAAATCTGGGGTATGATCTGTAGTCTGTCAGTATTTACCAGGTGCTTTAAGCAGATCACCTCACCTCCATGAGCCAATTTCCTCATCTACCCTCCAGGATTATACAGCCATTGGGTTTGGGTAATAAAAACCTACCAAAACCAACATAAGATAAGACAAAATGATTATTTTGCTACATGTGTTAGAGGGGAAATTATCATCACTCAGTTTTCTCATTGATTTTTTTTAAAAAGTCTATTGTGACAGATCATGTACATCTTTCCATATCTGATTTATTTCCCCCTAGTTT
>NW_007731643.1:38147-39254 GCF_000696425.1 Galeopterus variegatus
AAAAAGTCTATTGTGACAGATCATGTACATCTTTCCATATCTGATTTATTTCCCCCTAGTTTCAACTCCACACATCCACTCAGATCTAATGCAATCCCCAAGGAACTACCTCATTTCGGTCTCTGCTGAGATCAGGTCAGCCCCTGCAGGACCCCTTCTCAGTGAAGCAGAAGATAAGTGTACTTGATTTTTCTCTAGTTAGCAGCCTACAGATGTTTGGAAAGATTTCGGATTCTGATTAACTTGGACAGAAAAATTTCTTCCTTATTTATATGTTATATTTGAATATTGACAAAATTACATTTGCATATTTTGTTTGTATTTGTTATGCTGTTGAAAAAATGGACACCTGACATTATCAATTTAATGGTAATCAATACCAATATCAATTTTAAACAATTTAAATATTAAAAAGAAAACTTTTAAGGAAAACCATTCTATTCATTTTAATCAATATTTAAAGTCTTCCCAATATGAACAAGATTGAGTTCCTCTTCATTTTCTTAAACATTAATTTAAGCTAATTTTCTGTAATGTCTGTTCCTGCAAGAAAGAGAAACTAAGCTGCTCAGAATAGCAAAATCATGTGCATGTTTATATTTTCCTTTTACCAAATAATTAGGTGAATAATGTGGGATGCTAGATACAAATAATTATAGGAACGGCATGTTCCACATTGGTCATTCCTCATATTACACGAAGAAACCTTAGGACATTTAGTTATAAATAATATCCAGATTTAAACCTTAATATTTTATAATGAAATAAAACAGAAAAACACGTCTGGAATAGCAAAATTTATTTGTGGGTTACATCGGATGCAGGAGAATTTTTGACATATATTTTAAAATTTTACAACTCATAAACCCATAGGATTAATATGTTTTTTCAGAAAAACAAGAGAGTTGTGTGCTCTGGATTTTAGTATTAAGCTCAATACCTTTTCTTTCAAACAGATCTGTGAACATCTTTGTGGTGAGAAACAGTTGTAAGGGGGTGGGGATAAAGTGAGGGTTCATACATTTTTAAGGCACCAGTGCTATGGCAAGCTCTATTTGTTACACCATTATTTCTGATACCTGGGTAAGAGATATCATTAGTTTTCTT
>NW_007731643.1:39384-44897 GCF_000696425.1 Galeopterus variegatus
AAGCTCTATTTGTTACACCATTATTTCTGATACCTGGGTAAGAGATATCATTAGTTTTCTTGTTGCAGCTGATGCTGTATTTGAGGGTGTTTGTAGAGGGTCCACTGTGCTGACTACGCATTGAGTCTTATGAGTGGGGGCCCAGAGCTGCTTTGGGACAGCCCTTCAAGGTGCATGTGAAGGGGCCCTTGTTCTTTCTTGTTCTAGCTACATGGTATTTTGATTCCAGCCTGGAAGGGGGGGAGGGAGTCCTATTACATGCTGTTTATGGTTTTGTTGCATTAGTCGGTTTCTTTTATTAAAACAGATACAAGTTGTGACACGATTGCAGCTGATGCTGTATTTGAGGGTGTTTGTAGAGGGTCCACTGTGCTGACTATGCATTGAGTCTTATGAGTGGGGGCCCAGAGCTGCTTTGGGACAGCCCTTCAAGGTGCAAGTGAAGGGGCCCTTGTTCTTTCTTGTTCTAGCTACATGGTATTTTGATTCCAGCCTGGAAGGGGGGGGGAGTACTATTACATGTTGTTTATGGTTTTGTTGCATTAGTCGGTTTCTTTTATTAAAACAGATACAAGTTGTGACACGCTGTTAATTCAATCACTAATAACTAGCACAAATTGCAAATCTATGTCAGCAGGTTGGTGTTGATTAAGCTGTAACCACCCTAGCATATTGTTTTAAATGCTTGATAAATTTTATTTTCTGCAGTGATAGACTGCTTGGCTTATTTTTTCCCCTTTTCTCTCTAAGCCAAAAGAATTGCACAAATGTCCCTCTGTGGGTCCTCTGCAGACCTTCGCTTTCCCTCTGCTGCAAGGCAGGCTGGTAACCACTAGAGGGGAGGAGACAGCCGGATTTATTGAAGGCTTCACCACAGAGACTGACAGTGGAGAAGCTGTCAGGGGACTGGGTGCCAAATGAGAGATTTAAATATATTAAAAAGGTTTGCAAAAATGGAAATAAATAGGCTTCTTAAGGTATACAAGAAATTTGCTTCTAATAAATTAGAAGTGACTGGGAAAGTGGTTAGAACATCGGAGTGTGCTTACCTGTTAACCCATAGTCTCAAACATTAGCAAGATGATCTGTAAAACCAGAATTAACCTTTATGGAAAAAAAAAAAAAAAAAAAAAAAGCCCTCTCCTTAAGACTATAACTAATGCACACACATGGTAGGAGGAGTAACTATCAGGAAAGTATGAGAATTGGAATCAAAGATGATTTGGCTGTATAGGAGAAAGTGTCAACTCCAGCCTATAGCTCATTTTCTAAAGTATTCCAACACTTGCCCCCTGTCCCCATTACTTTAAATCCCTACAGTCTACTGCTAAGAAGGGGAATAGAGAAGGAGACATCATGGAAAGTAAAATATTGATGTAATAAACAAAAAGAGAGGGGGTAGGAGGAGAGAGACTTTGTTTAACCTCCTGACCATTCCAAGCTGCAGTACATTGATTCACATAACTTAAATAAAAGATAGCCAGGATTAAATGAGGGACCACGTATACCACTTGAGCACTACTTTAGATTTTTTAACATCTAACTTGACCTTTTTAATCTTTTATTTTTTTCTTAAAAAAAGAAAATATACTTATTATTAGTATTGTTAAAGTGCTATAATGTAGAACTGGAGATTGTTCTATATACTCTCCTGAGTGTAATTGCACTGAGATCATTCGATTTCCATTTGGAAAGCCAGTGGCAATTACTAGAATACAATGTATCATGCATTTGCTCACTGGATATAAAACGTATATACTAATTCGCAATAAAATGTAACAGCTGTCAGTGCATTTTCTGCTCTGTTACTTCAATAAATTGGAACTCTGACTAGAAAATGGGAATATTGCATTTTTACACACTCTGTAATGTGTTTGCTTTTTGCAAATACAATTTATTTTTTTCATGACAAAAATTGTGGTTTGTTATTACTGCTAGTGGATAAATATTCCTATATCAGAATGAATTACATATGGTATCTGTAAAGAAGTAGTAATATTTTCTGCTTTTTATTGTAGCCTGTCTCCAGTAAACAAAATACACTTAACCTACTTCTGTCACATACTGAGTGTTTTTCTTTTTTTCATTATAACGGCTGTGTGTTGGGGGTAGGGAAAGGAAGTAGGAGTTTATTTTTTACCCTACATTCTCAGGTGTCTGGGTTGATCATTAACATTTATTTCCAGATACCATCATTTCCTTCGGAGCTTATTTTTGTTTAAGTTTCAAATCTCTTCTTTCATACATTTGCTAATCAGGTTTCTTTAGAATAGGAAGCAGTGTTTCTGAGTTTTATTTAAAATAAAATGCCTGCACATTTCTGTAATTTTGTTACTTGAGGTCAGACTTTTCACAGATAATTAGCCTTTTACACACTGTGAAATCAACCTGCATTGGTTATTTGGCTAGACTCTTTGCTTCTGTTCTTTATTTCCCAGAAGGTTAACGTGCTGAAAATCTAGCTTCAAGCTCATAGTACTGTCTCTTTGTGTTGCTAATTATCCCGTTGCATAATTATTAATATCAGAAGCAGGAAGAGGAAACAAGCACACCAAATAGTCGTGAATGCTGGTGTTCTGGCAGGAAGCAAGCCCTGCATTAATAAAATGTGCCTGTGCCAATATCACAGGAGATAGGAGCGTTCCTTGTTAAGGATCATTTATTAACTGAGATCATCTTTTAGTTCGCCTTGGGGTAATGACTAATGTCAATGGCAAATTTCACAGTTGTCTAGAGAAATGAATTAAATTTGTAATAAAAAGCCCTTCGGCTTGTTGTACATGTTCATTTATTGGAGTAGTTGAACTAGGAGAACTGTAAGGCAACCAAGAACATCGGCTTAATTTTCCTTACATATAATAGTGACCTTTAGCTCCGTATTGAAGAAGTTACCTATTATGGACTGGTAAATTAAATGAGAAGTTCCTGTAATGCAAAATAAACTAGATGACTGAGCTAAGCTCAACGGCTTCTCAGCCTATAAGATAGAAAAATATTCTTTCTTTTTTAACATGACTCTTCTCTTTAAGCCATCATAAAATAAGTCATTTGACATATAAGCAAGAGAATAAGATAATTCAAAATGAGATTTCATAAGGAGTTAGATCTATTTATATTACTACAAGTTCTTTGGGTAGTTTCATTTTGTGCTCTAATGCAGAGTTTTTTAAAGTGTTGTTTTAACACTCTATAATTCTAAATATGCAGTGTGTTTTTTATTTACTTGGCATAGCATGTTGTTACTGTAATTATTTATAGAAGTTTTTGTGTTGCTTTATGTCGTTAAGGAAAAGCATATTTCCCAAGAGGAAGAACAATTACACCACTGTCTCTTTCTCTGTTTTAGAAAGACTAATTCCAGATTCCGTTTCTGAGAATGAATTGGACTTGGAAAACGGTAATTACTTTTAAAATAAGCAAGATGGCCAAGCATGGTATTCTCATTTTATAGTAGAAAATATAGAACAGCCAGTCTCCTTATGCTATCTGTTACCTATACCACGGTGCACTTGAAACAAATTATCCTAATCAAGGCACCAAACCTACTAATGATAGCAAGTGAAAAATGGACATTATTTCCAGAGAATAAAGACAATTGCAATATTTATGCAAATTGAAATGTAATATTTCTTTCAGAGAGATAAACTTTCATCACCTGTTTTAAAACTTTAAGATAATGTCTCAATGTTTTCATCTTTAAATCATATTACTGAATCAGATCCACAGGACTACAAAACCTTCATTCCCTTTCACAATGGGACAGACTCTACTGAGAGAAATATGTGTGCGCTACCTAGCAGTGTCATGCTGAATGTGTTGCTAAAGATGAATAAAAACATCACAGATCCACAGGACTACAAAACCTTCATTCCCTTTCACAATGGGACAGACTCTACTGAGAGATATATGTGTGCGCTACCTAGCAGTGTCATGCTGAATGTGTTGCTAAAGATGAATAAAAACATCTAAGAGACCCCAGGGAGATAAAAAATGATAATAAAAAGAAGCAATAAGAAATATAATTTTAGCTGCCTTCGTTTTTAAACATATAAGAAAATTCTTACTTGGAGTTCATTTCTTCCAAAATTCCTGGTTTCTGAAACTAAAAAAAAAAAAAGCTATTTTTTCTCAATTTTAATTATTTTTCCAATTACTTCTCTTTGTGTCCCCTTTTAACCTAACATTCTGTCTATGTTATACAAGACATTGCATCATGCAGAAATGGGTGGAGTTGCCCCAAAATTGTTTTGTCTGTCTAGCTTGTTGGATGCGCTCTGGGGCGTACTATATGCTTATTCATGACTTAGGAGAAACTCAGAAATTTGGACATCTTTTTCTCCTTAATGCTGATGCTCACAGCATTCTAATAAGGCCAGGAAAAGAGTTCACAGTCCCCTTTTACCCACTCTCTCACCTCAGCCCTTTTCAGCATGTAACCTTATTCTCTGTGGGATTACTTGGATGAAAACCAATTAGGGAGCAGCTCACAATATAAATGCATACAGATTACTGCAGATTGAACATTGCCAATGCCACCTTGTCACAGAGCATATAATGCCCTGAATGGTATAAATATTAAATAGTTGAGAGGAAATGGCACAAAATATTGAGAAAGGACCCTGAATGCCAAATCAGAACTAATAAAATAAATAACAAAAAGTATGGACTTCTTTCCACCTCCCCTCCTGCTTTCTGTTCTTTGTGGAGTTATGCCCACGGCCTCCTAAAGTGTGTTCTCCTTTGCTAATCCTCCCACAATGGTCCACATGAGTTTCTGAGGGGTCCCCCATGCCCTTCATTCTATGACTGTCAATTTCTGTCTAACAAGCCAGTCCCCCTCCCTGCCTCTTCCAGAGGGCCTCATTCAAGCCAGTAGAGGACAGCTGTCTCAAAGGCCTAGACAGCTCTAAGAATTACTGAATGCTCAAATCAGCATTTAGCTACCACACTTTTTAGCATGCTTATTGGAATAAGTGCAGTAAAGAACAAGCTGAGGAGGGAGATTTATAAAGATCCTCCAGTCAGGACTTTTGGGACATGGTTTAGAAGGCTAAATTGGAGTACCAGAAAAACTAACACCAAAGTTAATGATTAATGATATACCTCTGATTGATAGAGTGATGGGGATTGGTGTCTCTTTTTCTCTCCAAATCTCTTTTAACATAATCTTCTCTGGATTTTCTCTCTCTGTTTCTTTTTTTATTACATAGAATATATCGACATTTTGCAATCTAAAACATTAAGGTTACATTAATGCTTTTTGCTAACATTTTCAAACATTTTTTTTTTTCTTCCTTGGGTTGTCTCCCTAATAATTTACTGATGCTGAGTTCTTATGCTTAGTTAGATGGAAGGAATCATTCCTGAACTTCATGTGGACTATTTGATCCATGCACATAATGTTCCTGTTAAAGAGGACACACATTTCAGGATCCTAGGTACAGAGTTAAATGAGTCATTGTGCATAATTAATCATCATAATTATTCACTCCGTTCTTTCCATTGGCTCTTTG
>NW_007731643.1:45402-51375 GCF_000696425.1 Galeopterus variegatus
GAGTCATTGTGCATAATTAATCATCATAATTATTCACTCCGTTCTTTCCATTGGCTCTTTGTGAGAACTCCAGTGACTCATAAATTGGTGGAGTGTGGGGAGATTGTGAGAAAGCGACTGAAAGTGTCCGCAGGCTTTGGCCGAGGACTGGTGTGGCCTGTTTGAAATTCCTCCTTTGGTCTTCCCTCCCTCTCAGTTTCCAGCAGTGGCTCCACTTGGCAGGTCATCGCTATTTTAGTTTCTCATGGCATCAAAATCTGTGAATCTTTTGACAATTGCAAATTAAGATACTTAAAGTGAGAGGCAAATATCTTATACTATTATTTTCCATACAAGTAGTATTAAAATGGCATTTCGTATTTTAAGTAACTAAGTGGTAAGATGATACCCGAAAACAGAACTGTTCTTATGAGTTGCATTTCAGGAGGACAGAGCTTTAAGATTGATAAAAACATATAAAGACAATTTTGGATTTATAGACCCAAAAAGTACGTGTGTTTTTCCACACTCTGTTCCTCCGCTACATATTCCTTTTTTCCTTTTTCTCAGCATTGCCCCTTTGACCATTGCCAGGAAGACCATGCATGAAGGACTCAGGCTCTAGGATCAAACTATCTGAATTCATATCTCTAACTAGACCGCTCACTTTCTGTGCGACCCTGTGCAATTTATTGAACTTTTCCAGGTCATAGTGTCTCTTTTATAAAAAATGTTAACAGAAATAGTTTCTAATACATAAAATAGCCTTAGACTAAAAAGGAAGGTGCTCAGAGCTGTGCAAAGCACAAAATACATACATGGTGAGTGTCAGGTCTTACTGTTTTTGACAAACAAGGCACAGATTCCTACTATTGTTATTTAATTTTGGAGAGTAAGCTATAGCCAATATAATAGTGCAATAAGAGGAAATGAGAGTTCTACATATTAAGAGAGAGAAATAAAATTTATTGATTATCAATAATTAAATACATAGAATTACCTAGAGAACTAAGTAAATCAAGTGGAAACTATAAAATCAATTAATTTTACTGAGGTGAAGATGACACTAAATATACAGACACACACACAAAAAAAACCACCTGTAGAATTCAGCAATAAGAAAATATAGTATTGGGGGAGGGGAGAAATAACATTCACATGAAAACACATTTAATAAAAAATATCTAAGTGTTACATGAAGAACATTGTCGGGACATTAAGAAAACTTGAGAAAATGGATACATATACTATATGGGTATTTCTTGTTGTGCACAATTGAACCTATAAATACCTGCAATTATTTCTAAGTTAATTTATATGTATAATAAAACACCAACAACAATAAAATAATATGAAGTTATGATGAGACTAACAAAAATATATAAAATTTACTTGAATGAATAAATATAGAAAAAACAGGAAATAAAAGCTTAAATTGAAGAATTTTAATAAGAGACTGGCATTGTCAGCTACTAAAGTACATTATAAAGCTATAACACATTAAACAGTATTGAAGTAGATATGAAAACAAAGATTTATAGAATTCAAGGGAACATTCAGAAACAAGTTAAATACATGTACTCAACTTAGCCTTATTTTAAATTAATATTTATAAAGGGCTATTCAATATCTACCATGGAATAATTGATCAATTTTTATCCTATGGAATTATGGACAAAGGATACAAACAACAATCCACAAATGAAGAATTTAAATGTCTCTGGACATTAAAATAAAGCTGTAATATTTAGATTTTGCCTACCAAAAATAAATAAATAGATAAAAGCACATAAAAAATTTCCAGGTCGCTGAGGGCATAAGGAAAAACTCATCCAGTTCTGATGTGAATGTAAATCAATAAAATGTTTTGCAGGGCAACTCAGCAATATATATCAGCAGCCTTAAAAATATTTATTCTGTTTGGCAGAGTCCTTCCACTTTTAAGAATGTATCCTGAGATATTCATTAAAAATATAAATAAAATTTTATGTATGAATAGTCACCTAGAATTCTAATAATTTAAAACTTAAGAAAACTACATCAATTGCCAACAATAGGATATTTTTTAAAGTATGACATTTTCGAAAGCCTGCTTGTAAGTAGTAGCCATTGTACAATGTCACTGTACAATATTTAGAAACATGGGAAATTTTTACAGTCAATTGCCAACAATAGGATATTTTTTAAAGTATGACATTTTCGAAAGCCTGCTTGCAAGTAGTAGCCATTGTACAATGTCACTGTACAATATTTAGAAACATGGGAAATTTTTACAGTAAATCCGTAATCTTAAATACCTGATTATTTTAAAAAGCATGCATTTTGGTCTCAATTCTTTGCTATCAAAAGGCATGGATAAAGCAAAGGTACTAGAAGACTGGAAACTAAATGTTTGTTTTTTGTGTGTACAGTGCTGTTACTGGTTATTTTTGCTTCCTTCTAGTGATTTTCCGACTTTTATTGATTTTCTGCAGTAAACATGTTTTATATTAAAAGAGAGACTCTGCAGTGTTGTGGTTTGGGTGAAAGCAAGGGCCATGGAGTGTCACGATCCTATGATAGTATACCTGCTCTTCCATATATTAATTCCTATTAGTTTCTAGAATGCTAAGAGAGTTTCTGCCTTGACGTCTTCCCATAGTCTGTTCCCTCTGCCAGGAAAATATTTTCATAGCACCCTCTACTCTCATGACCTCTGAGATCTTTAAATTTTTTGTACCCCCATTTACATGTGACTTCCTCAGAGAGGCTTGCTCTCTCCGCTTACTAATAAAGACCCTAACTTAGTTAGTTTCCTTTATAAACTGACATTTTAATTACACATGGTATGTTTCCTTGTATAGCATTTGTGTTCTCCACCAGACTGTAGATTCTCTTGGGACATGGTCCTTGCAAATTTGCTGATCACCATACACCTGATAACTACACAAGGATTGGCTCAAAAAATAGTTGTCTGCTTAAGGAACAACTAAATTAGCATGGTCAAGATCCTAATTAGTGCTAATCCTCAGTATTGTCATCTTGAGGATCAGAATATCACTTTCCTCAGGGGGATGTTATAAAGACGAAGTGAAATAATATTTACAAAGTGCTTAGACAATGTAGGCTACTAATATTAAATTTATTATATATTATTATTGTATTACATAATAATAACAACAATTATAATAAAGGAAAGCAGGATGTTTAGAAGATTTATAAATGGAAAATATGAAAGTGAAAAAAAAAAACCTAAATATTTTAGGAGTAGCTTAGAGTGGCTTGCCCCTTGCGGGGATGTGGAAATAGGCAAATTGGACCACTCCCTTGCTCTCTGAAACCTCTCATTCCAATTGCAAAATCTCTGGTTCCCACAATTGTCCATTCACTGGCCGAATTGTTCAGTTCCAGTATACATGCATAGTGGCATCAAAATTGTTAGCCCCTATACCCATGGTTAAACTACTTTATCAGCGAGAGTACCATGCCCGTGTATAGTCCCTTCTGCCTTTTGTCTTACAAATTCCACTGATGTCCAAAGTTACTTAGGTTAACACCATTTTCCCCACCCCTTCAGTGAGATTGTTTCCTATATTTGGAACATATTGAGATTCTTTTGTCACATTTTCCATATCATCCCGGAAACCACTGGCCTGTTTATTACCTCTATTGTTTTTCCCTTACAGAAAGTCATATGATTGGAATCATGTACTATACAGCATTTCAGACTGCCTTTTAAATTTAGCTATATGTATTTAAGATTTAGCCACAATACTTAGACTTGAAATCTCATTTCTTTTTAATGCTAAATAATAAATATTCTATGTATGCACCGTGGCTTGTTGATTCATTCACCAATGGAAGAAAATCTTTGTTGCTTTCAGTTTTGGGTGATTATGAAAAAAGATGCTATAAACATTCACACGCAGGCTTTTGTGTGGACATGGTTTCAAATCACTTGGATAAATACTAGGAAGCCAATGCTGGATCATATGAAAAGACTCCATGTAGATTTGTAAGAAATTGTGAAACTCTCTGCCAAAGTGGATATACAATTTGTATTTTCACCAGCCAAAAAATGTGATTTCCACACCTTCACTCTATTTGATATTTTCAGTTTTTAGTCATTCTAATATGTGTGTATTGGTATGTCGTTGTTTTATTTGTAATTCTCTAATGACAATTGACATAGGGCATATTCTCACACTGTGTATTTACTATCTTATATCTTTGGTAAGGTGTCTGTTCAGATATTTTGCTCAGTTTTAAAAATTGGCTTGTTGATTCCTTATGTTAAGTTTCAGGGTTTCTTGTGCATTTTGTATGCATACAAGTTCTTTAACAGATACGTATTTTGCAAATATTGTTGTAGAGCCTAATGCTTGTCTTTTGATTCTCTTAAGTGTCTTTCACAGAACATAGGTTTTTAAATGTAATAAAGTCCAGCTTATCAATTTTTCTTCCATGGGTTGTGCTTTTTGTGCTGTATCTAAAACACCATTATTAAACCCAATGTTACATAGAATTTCTTCTATGTTTTCTTCTAGAAGTTTCATAATTTTGAATTTTACATTTAAGTATTTATTCCATTTTTAATTAATTTTTGTGAAAAATGCAAGGTGTGTCTAATTTTATTTTTTAAAAAATGAGTATCCAATAGTTCAGCAACATTTGCTGAAAATAAATGTTTTTTCTCCTTTGTCAAAGATCAGTTGATTATATATGTGTGGGTCTATTTCTCTGGGCTTTCTATTGTTTTACCTTGATTTATGTATTTATTCTTTTGCAAATACCATGCTATCCGAATTACTGTAGCTTTCTAGTAAGTTTTGAAATCAGGTATTGTGAATTCTCTAACTTTGTTGTTCTTCAGTATTGTATTGACTGTTCTAAGTCTTTGACCTTTTTAAATAAATCTTAATATCAGTTTGTGAATATCTACAAAATACCTTGCTGATATTTTGATCGAAATCTATAGACCAAGTTAAGAAGAACTGACATATTATTGATTTTTGACATATTATTGATTTTTGACATATTACTGAGTTTTTCAATTCGTGGACAAGTAATATCTCACCATTTATTTCATCTGCTTTGATTTCCTCCATCACAGTTTTAAAGTATTGCACATATGGATTCTTTACATATTTTGTTAGATTTATAGCTATGTATTTCTTTCTTTCTTTCTTGGTCCTATTATAAAGTTCCTTTTTTAAAAAATTTCAATCTCAAACTGTTTATTGCTGGAATATAATAAAACAATTAACTTCCGTTTATATTGTATATTGACCTTTTCTGACAGGAAGCTATGTATTTCTTTCTTTCTTTCTTGGTCCTATTATAAAGTTCCTTTTTTAAAAAATTTCGATCTCAAACTGTTTATTGCTGGAATATAATAAAACAATTAACTTTCGTTTATATTGTATATTGACCTTTTCTGACAGGTTTTCTTTTTAACCCGTTTATATTGTATATTGACCTTTTCTGACAGGATTTTTTTTTAACCGAAATATATTTGATTATATATATTTGTGGGGTACAGAATTGAATATCAGTACACAAGTACAATATGTAGTGACCACATCAGAATAATTAATATACTCACATTTACTCATGTTTACAAAAAACATGAGCAATAAACATGGGAGTGCAGCTATCCCTTCAACATGAAGATATCCATTCCTTTCGGTATATTCCCATCAATTGGGATTACTGGATCGTATGTCAGTTCTATCTGCAGTTGTTGAGAAACCTCCATCCCATTTTTCCATAATGGCTGTACTAATTTACAGTCCCACCAACAGTGTAGGAGGGTTCCCCTTTCTCCATATCCTCACCAGCATTGGCTATTCTCTGTCTTTTTGATAATAGACAGGCTATCTAGGGTGTGACAATATCTCAAGTTGGTTTTGATTTGCATTTCCCTGATGCTGAGTGATGCTGAGCATTTTTTAATGTGTCTACTGGCCATTTGTATATCTTTATATGAGAAATGTCTATTCAGCTCCTTTGTTC
>NW_007731643.1:51967-53770 GCF_000696425.1 Galeopterus variegatus
AATCAATTTAACCAAGGAGACAAAAGATCTCTACAGTGAGAACTACAAATCACTGCTGAAAAAAATTAAAGAGGCCACCAAAAGATGGAAAGACATTCCATGCTCTTGGTTTGGAAGAATAAACATTGTGAAAATATCCATGCTACCCAAAGTGATCTACATGTTCAATGCAATCCCTATCAAAATACCAATGACATTTATCACAGACATAGAAAAAAACTCCAACATTTATATGGAATAAGAAAAGACCCTGAATAGCCCAAGCAATCCTGAACAAAAAAATAAAAGAAAAAAAGCCGTAGTCATAACACTCCCTGATTTCAAACTATACTACAAAGCTATAGTAACAAAAACAGTATGGCACTGTCATAAAAACAGACACTCAGACGAATGGAACAGAATACAGAACCCAGAGATCAACCAACATACTCAGAGCCAACTGACTTTGTCAAAGGCAACAAGAACATACATTGGGGAAAAGACTGCCTCTTCATTAAATGGTGCTGGGAAAACTGGAAATACATATGTAGAAAAATGAAACTAGTCCTGTACCTCTTGCCATATAGAAAAAATCAACTCAGAATGGACTAAAGACTTAAATATAATACCTGAAACTATAAAACTCCTCAAAGAAAATATAGGGGAAACACTTCAGGATACAGGATTTGGCAAAGATTTGATGAATAAGACTCCAACAGCACAGGCAACAAAAGAAAAAATAAACAAATGAAATAGTATATTAACCTTGTATCCTGCAACCTTGCTACAGTCACTTATTCTCGGGGGTTTTAATTTTTTTTTTCTTTTAAAATCCATCTTTTGTGATTTTCTACATGCATAATCATGTTGTCTGTGAATAACACAATATTGTTTCTTCCTTTCCAATTCTTGTGTGTTTTCTTTCCTTTCCTAACTTATTAAACCAACTAGGACTTCCAGTGCACTGTTGAATAAGAATGGTGAGAGAGGATGGCATTGTTTTGTTTACAATCTTGGAGAAAGAGGTTCCAGTTTATCACCAGTAATTGTGATATTAGCTGTAGGTTTTTGTTACTTGTTCTTTATTAGATTGAGGAAGTTCCTTTGTATTTCTTGTTGCTCTGAATTATTATCATAAATGTTGATTTTTTCCAAATGATTTTTTTGTAAATACTTCATAATATTTTTAAAAAATTTTTTATTTTATTGAATTAACATTTATGAATTAGGAAGTCTTCTTAGGTAGCAAGTGTGGTCTTCATTGGAAATATTTCAGATGTTATTGCTGTTCAAAATTTTAGGTGAATGGATCAATTAATTTCTTTCTTAGGCATTGTTTTTCTAGGAAAGCTTTAGATCACTTTTCCATAAAATGTTCAATAAAATGAACAATAAAACTATGTACCTCATAGGGTTGCAATAAGAAGTAAAGAGGCAAATAGCTATGAAGCCTATAGAAGAGTGTCTGATGCATAGAATCTGCTGTCAATATTTCTTATTGCTATCATTATAATTTCAAACAGTATAAGTGTTATTATTTAGTAAGTTTAGGGATTAGCACATTTTGATCATTAGCTAATTCTTGCATGGTGGTCCACTCTTAGGAGATGTACAGTTATGAGAAAGATAAACACAGTGAGCCTCTGAGGCTCAGAATAAGAGAAGCATGCCCAAAATAATGAAATACTTCAAAAGTTTGCCCAGAGGGCCGGCCCGGTGGTGCACTGGAGAGTGCGCCACTTGGGAGCGCGGCGGCGCTCCCACAGAGGGTTCGGATCCCATGTGGAGACCGGTTCCCACTCACTGGCTGAGCGCGGTGCGGGC
>NW_007731643.1:55168-56625 GCF_000696425.1 Galeopterus variegatus
TTTGAGCAGAGTTAACTATTTTTTAAACTTTGTAAAATTGTATATATATATATATTTTTTTTTTTCTTTCTCTTATGTGCTCAAACAAGTGTGGAACTAATGACATGTACACTATTCAGGATCTTCTAGCAGGGAAATACGGTGATTTTTGCAGTGGGAAAAGGAAGAATGACTTTCTGAAGAGAAGCTTCCATCTGCAGTGCAGCTATGGTTTGTCCTGGAGGTTTTCACCTTATGATAGACTCATAATATTCTTCTAATCACTATTGCTGTTGTTGTCCAGCCAAGCAACAAAAAGCAAAGCAAAGCAGAATGGTTGCTGGCCATGAGTTACAAATTAAAGAAACACAGAAAAAATAAAGTTGTGGTTAGTATGAGAGATACTGAAACATAGTATTATAATCTTTACCTTATTTGCATAAATTCATAATTACCATATTAATGGAAAACAGGTCTATTAATAAATTGATCAACTATTCTTCCCAACTTTCAATTTAGCCAGCCATTTCAAACTATTCTACCAAAGCTGCTAAAGAAACTAAAGGAAGGGCTTTGAAATTTCTTTTTTTAACAAATCAATATTATTATGTATTCATTGTTAAAAATCTTAATCATTCTTTATGCCCCTTATGCAATCTCTCTCCAACCCCTCTCTCCCTGCCCTTCCCCCACATTTAATAACCACAGATTTGCTCTCTAATTTCTTACTTTTCCCTATCCCAGATTTACTAACCAGCAGTAAAGCAAAAGAGAAAAAGGTCATATATCTTACTCCGAAGTACCCAATATTCACTTTGGATATAGAAATATTAATTTCTCTACAATATTTAAAAATGCCAAGTTTCTCTAACTTGCTAAATTGATAAATAAATATTAGTTAATTGAAATGATTAAGTGTGGATGAAATTCTAATTGCCTAAGTCTGAATATTTGTTCCACCATTTAGTTGTTGTGTTGGGAAAAACGTACAGTCATGTGTTGCTTAACCACAGGGATTCATTTTGAGAAATGTGTCCCTAGGCGATATCGTCGTTGTGCAACCATGACAGAGTTCGAGTGCACAGACNTGAGGCCAAGGAAATTAAAGTAAGCCTTGACCAACAAGGTCTGGCTCATCAAATGTCAAACACAAGGAATATTATGCTAAAGCTGCAACCCTCTCATTCATATAAACTGTTTTCATTTTTTGTTATGTCCTGGTTTTGTGTGCTTGCTTTTTTTTTTTATTTTTCATTTTGTGCTTCCGAATGTACTCTTACGTGCATTTGATGTGCTCAGGGATACTCTCTCAGGCTTAAAATATAATGAGTCAAACAAGTATACAAGAAAAGTCTAAGGATGAGCTCTCATAGTAAATGTGGAAGGTGTTTTCTTCAATTCTGAGAAGCGAGTCATATTTGAGCAGAGTTAACTATTTTTTAAACTTTGTAAAATTGTATATATATATATATTTTTTT
>NW_007731643.1:58168-61094 GCF_000696425.1 Galeopterus variegatus
TGTTGGGAAAAACGTACAGTCATGTGTTGCTTAACCACAGGGATTCATTTTGAGAAATGTGTCCCTAGGCGATATCGTCGTTGTGCAACCATGACAGAGTTCGAGTGCACAGACCTAGATGGCACAGCGTACTGCACACACCTTGGCTCTCTGGTATAGCCTAAAGCGCCTAAGGCTACAAACCTGTACAGCATGTAACTGTACTGAATACTTTAGGCGACTGTAACACAATGGGTAGATGGCACAGCGTACTGCACACACCTTGGCTCTCTGGTATAGCCTAAAGCGCCTCAGGCTACAAACCTGTACAGCATGTAACTGTACTGAATACTTTAGGCGACTGTAACACAATGGTATTTGTGTATCTGAACATATCTAAACATAAAAAGGTACAGTAAAAACACAGTATGATCATCTTTGGGGACCACGTTCCCATACGAGGTCCATCATTGACGAAAACGTCGCTATGTGGCGCGTAATTGCATAACCTCTCTGAGCCTTTTCATTCATTGTAGCATCGGGATGCATTTACACCTGCATTGTAGGACTGGTGTAAATATTAAGTGAACTAATTCATGTAGGATGCTCATAACCATGTCTTCTACATAGTAAATCTTCATTAAACATTTTTTAAAAGATAGAACAAATTCGTGCATTCTAAAGCTTTATAATATTTTACATGTCCCGCATTCTTTTCCTTGAGATCTCAAGAGACAGCCTAGTCTCTCTATTTTTCTTTCTGCATCATTGGAGTTGATGTTCTTTTCAGACCAAATCGGGGTATGTTTTGGACAGAACCGTATAGCATCAGATGGATTTTCTTCGGATCCACTGAAATTTGGTTTGCAGCAGCCTTTGTTCCGCATGTCATGATAAAATGGGAAGAGTTACATTCAGGCGAAAGTAGGGCAGGGCAGCTTTTTAGGCACACAACAACAACAATAACAGAAATGCCCCAATTTTCTTTCCACTGCTATAGAAGAATAAAGAAACCTCAAAAATATCCATTTCAGATTATTTTAAAAATAATGATTCCATATAAAAGTTGAACAATGCCACCTGCATGGTTTTTCTCCTAAAACCGTACAAGTCCTCATCAGTGCATTCCAGGTTTTGTAAACTAGTTCTGTTTTATTCCATCAAGTCATCTGCTGGCACACAACTAATTGATTATGATTTTATTTGCACTATCCATGAGATAGTTTTAAAGAGCCATGTGAGGACTTGTGTTTGTACTGCATGCGATATACATTAGGAATTGTATAAGAAATACACAAATTAAATGTTATGAAACATTTTATGGTTCACTAAATAGCAAGTGATTTATTTTAGAACATGCTTATCTTTACTTCAATCAAATCTGGTTAACTGAAAATAAAATATCAAGATCAGATTATTTTTACAAATGTTGATGGAACTAGGTCTATTGAGAGCTGATCTCCCAAATCATTTTTTGGTACTGTCTACACAAAGCTATACACACAACTGAAACATACAGCATGTTGATAATATAAAAAAAATTGATTAGAAATTTTGTTTAGTAAAATAGCATATAGAAACAAAAGAGAAAAAGGTTATGCATTTGTCCTAAATCACGTGAGCCTGGGTGTATTCAGGTGCATGCTCACATGTGTACACACACATATACATGCACACACTCACATGCACACAAACATTCTCATCTGTATTCTCGAGAAGACACAAAGCCTGGTACTACATAACTGTTATTTAATGAACATTTCCCGAATGCACTGCATGCAATTATTATTGGTATTATGTTTTGCGTTTCTGTAAGCACCAACATCACGCTCTGAGCCATGCAGAATGACAGAGCAGTACATCACATCTGCCCTGTAGGCTCACAATCTCAAGTCAAGAAACTAACAAATATGCTGAGCCTGGGGAAAGAGGGAGAAAGACGGAGACTGGTATTGGGCAGAGATTAGGTTTGTATAATATCCCAGAATCCGTTTCAATCTTCTTCAGCCCTTTATTGTGATTTAGCATTAGTTATAGACAAAAGAAATATATCATTAGCAGACATTTAATGAAACAGGAAAATAAAGAAGGGGAAGAGCCAACGCCACCCTGTGCAATTAGTGGAATGTTCTTAGCAGTTAGGTACATGTATAAAATTATATGTATTGAAATGAGATAAGTTAAAGGAAGAGATGCATAATATAGAGACTATGCCACAAGAAATTTAGAGAGTCACCAAGCAAGGAAGACTTGTAGATATGTCTGAAAAGCATTAGGCTATACTTGCTTATTTTCTTCTGGGAGTCATTTTAGAAGTCGATTTCTATATGTGTGCCTGTGCATATAACTAAAGACTAATTTAGAATGTTACTGAAATCTTATAACCTTACTGAGGGGTCAGTCTAGCTCACCATGGAGAAATGCCTGTGTTCACCATAGCTCAGATGTTAATATAAGTAAACATACTCAAGACATCTTGAGGCTGTTTGACCTGCTCCCCACACATTTTTATTAATTGTGAAATACTACCTAATTATTTCATGTGATAAGTTCCTTATCTGCTTCCCCAATGCTAAGTTACATGAAACAAAAAAAGAGAAAAAGAAATAAAACAGATTGTTTCGCATGAATCACAGACATGCTCTTTGTAAGAAAAGTTTATATTTTCAGGAAGACAGGTTACTGCACGGATGCACCTTCAAACGTTTAATTTCTTTCTCTCTCTCTTTCATGTCAATTATATTTTCTCTATTTTTAAAGGAGAAAGAAACAAAAGAGCCAAAATAATAATAATAAAAGAACTAATGAGGGGTCTTGAAAAGGGTCGTGGAGGGATTCGTATTATCCTTTGATTCCATTTTCCACAAACGTTCTCATGTGCCCTCACGTGTTGTTTTTGCCAGCCCTCAACCTTCTCTTGACTCCATCATGATTTGATTTCAATCAG
>NW_007731643.1:62837-63728 GCF_000696425.1 Galeopterus variegatus
TTTTTTTCTTTTTTTTAAGATTCCTCATATACATAAGATCATGCAATATTTTTCTTTTAGTTTTCTTTCCGTGTCTGGGTCATTTCACTTAACATAATGCCCTCCAAGTGCATCCATGTTGCAGCAAATGGCAGGGTCTCCTTTTTTTAAGGCTGGTGATATTTCATTCTATTTATATACCACAATTTCTTTATCCATTCATCGGTTGATGGACCCTTAGGTTGAGTCCATATCTTGGCTTATGGGAATAGTGCTGTGATGGACATGGGAGTGCAGGTATCTTTACTAGGTGGTGATTTCATTTCCTTTGGGTATGTACCCAGAAGAGGGATTGCTAGGTCACATTGTAATTTTATTTTTAATTTCATTAGGAACCTCCACATTGTTTGCTTTAGTAGCTGTGTTTTACATCTTTGTACCATCTAACACTCTTTCTAGAAGAAAGGAGAGCTGTACAGAGATGGAATTCATAGTCATCTTTGTATCATCCACAATATCCTGCACAGGATTAGTACTTATTATAAAATCAATAAATGAATGTTGAATAAACAGAAAACACTAGGTGTGGCTTATTGGTCTAAAGAAGGCCTCCGTGATGAAACCCATCTGCCAACATCAAACTGCTTCCTCTATATATACACTTTCTCTTTTTATTTATTTTCTCAAAATCTATAAAAATTCACAAAGTTATCAACAACAACAACAAAAATTGCATTTATCACTTTTCATCAAATGGTATACTTCTTTGTTAAAGGGAATGTTTGACTGGAATTTTTTCGTTTTGTTTTTCCTTCCCATTGTTACTTCAGTGATAAAATTTGAAGCTTTCGGTACAGTAAAAAAAAACCAAACAAACTGGTTTTAAAGCTTTGTTTCTGTCTAAAATTGAAA
>NW_007731643.1:65485-66842 GCF_000696425.1 Galeopterus variegatus
ATTATGTCAACTGTGTAGACGTCTGCCTAGGAATAGAATCTGGGAAGTTTATTCAAATGCTGACATTTGCAGAGAATACTCACATGAAGAGAGTCCAGAAAGCAGGAAAACAAATTTTCACATGTGAGGAAAAGAAAAAAATCAAAGAAATTTTAGATTATTTTTGTGTTCATTTATTGTCCACAATTTTCCATAGAGGTCCTTGAAAGCCTAATTAATTATCCATTTTCCTTTTGAAATTTTATGAAGAAAAATAACCAGAATTTAATCATACAGCCCAATGTTTTCCTTTTTTTTTTAATCAACATCTCCAGAATAAGAATCATTTGTAAGCTTTACTAGCAGTATACCACAGTGACAGGCTCCCAAAGAAGGAGAAATAATTTATTAGCTTGCAATGTTTTTCTAGCTTTCTCCCCTACCCCACCCCGAGGTGGTGTATAGGTTGTGCAATGAATAAATTAAGTATATTTTCTGCCTTTTGCTTGGCATAAATCATTACTTTTCCAGGACCGAAGAGTGGGTGACTATGTGCATGGCTATTTTGAGTTAAATAAGCTTTGAAATCAACTAGAGTGGGAATTCACATTATTTACCTTTTTTTTTGCAAAATGTTTATTTTCAAGATAGCTGTTATGATTAAATTCATACTATTGTATAAAAATATCACTATAAAAGAGCAAGAAAATTAATCCGTGCAAAATCAAATTGGTTTACTGAATTTTAATTTAACATACAGATTTTTCCCTTTAGTTATAATTACAGTTCTTACACAAAACATAACATATCCATATTATTTTTGCTATAATTATTGCTGTTAATGATATCACAACTTACCAGGAGGATTTACTTCACAAAGATAGTTATGCACATATAAAATGTATCTTCTTTTATAATATGCTGTTTCATGTATTCCCAAGGACACTGACTATTACTGAAGAATGTATTTTAATGTGAAGCCATTGAATAAATGTTTTAAGGGAAGACAATTAAAGCCCTAGTCAATGATGTACATTTGTACATTATATTTTATAGCCATTTCACATCATAATAAACTGAAACAAATTGTGTGCTTCTCTTTAAAAGAGATTTGAGGGAAAATGAAGGTCAGAACTTTCTCTCTAGCTTCTCTCCAGCTCATGGCATTGCATTGGATTTTCGAGTCAGAGCAACAGATGTGAGCATTGCACTGTTCCACCAGGCAAGGTAAAAGGGTCTAGAAATCACTTTATTTTTCATCAACCCTAAATCTTGGCTACCTGTGGAGCAGAAGGATTCCCAAAGTAGAGTGTTTGCCAAAGGATGTATAACAGAAATAATTTTTTAAAAAACTGATTTAAAGCTGATTAAAAAATTA
>NW_007731643.1:68210-69692 GCF_000696425.1 Galeopterus variegatus
GTGACTTAACTACAGTAATTATTTGTCATTTCTGTTATCACAACAAAGAATGTGAAGAGCTGAATTTTTGAAAGCTCGTGATTTTTAAGTGCTCAGCTGAATATCTCCCATTCAGAGTCCCCTGAGAGAGTACCTTGGGTCAGTAGAGACACGCTGTGCTGAGTCCACAGCGGAACACAAATAAAAATGGCATCACTCCGGGTGGAACCCAAGGGTGGCTTGTCTGAAGTATGCAACATTCAAATCAGTGGTCTGCTGCTTAAAGCTGAAATCTGACTGGAATTTTCAGTTTGGTAGTGTTCAGAAAAGAGTTTAGAGTTTTGTGTGTTTGTTGTTCATGTTTTTTCCTCTTTGGAGAAAGGACATGCTGCACACTGAATAAATATTTATACATTGCAATAAATAATACAACACACCTTAGACTGAGACAGTCTCACAGGTACAAATAATTTACCAGATCACAAATCTTTCCCCCCCAGGACCATTGTGTTGGTTGGGTTAGAATGTAAGAGTATTAGAAGAAAAATAGTCATTGTTGCTAGATAGAGGAATCATATGAAAAAATGTGAACTAGCCCTGGCATCGTGGGATTCAGCCCTAACTCTCCTGGGGTGACTTAACATAACATTTCCAGTCAACAATTTACTTCTTGTAACTTTCTTGTTAGTCACACATACCAGAGGAATTGTTTTGGCCCTCCCATTTCTAGTTCCAGAGGATTTCCTAGTCCACATCCAGCTGATGTGCTGACTCGATGCCCCTTGCTTAGTCCTGACTAAAACACTCTTCCACGCATGCACCTCGGCATGTACTGGTTCACTGTCATTAAATGGTAGAATTTCTTTTCATTTGTCTGTCCAAGGCAATCTCCTCTTGGTTAAAATGCGATCCAGTGTATTGTGTGTTCAGTGAACTCTGGATATGAAAGAAAAAAAAAAAAAAAGAAAACTCAAACAGACTGTTTAACATATTCCTGTCACCCCTGTTTACCAGCTCTGAGGATCTGCTGTTGACCTGGGTCCTGCATGCCTTCTTCTGGTGCTTGAGCCCAGTGACAGAGAAGTAGGTGAGTTAGCTTAAAAAAATAAAATTCTAATTAGAGCTGACCTTCAGTGAATCACCTGCATGTGAAGCTAGGAGAGAAATAGAGAAGTCACTTCTACTTTTTTCTGATCTCTCTGGATTCTCTTTTAGTTAAGAGCAGGGGAAAATGCTCAAATTAGGATACTGAGTCTGGAGGGTAGGCGTGCTGCAGGACTATATTGTGAGAATCCTGTATTTCACCCCTCAGATTGGAACCTTCAAGTCCTTCAAAATAATAGGTTTCCTCCTGATTACAGGTAATTTATATATCTCACAAAACAGTAGAAATTCGATATTATGGCTGCTCTCTTTTTACAAAAAGGACTTTATCCCCCAACTTTTAACCTATATGTTATTTTCAACATGCTACCAAGCTTTCAGTGATTCTCCTTGTGTTGA